>NC_143510.1:18567394-18792394 GCF_031878675.1 Megascapheus bottae
GTACATTTATGGACTTTAACCATGAGATACAGTCTTGCTGACCTGCAGAACAATCCCCGACCCACTGTTCCCTCTGCCCAGCAACTGGAACACACCGGCAGAAAGGAAATCCGAGTTAGAGGACAGCCACATCTGTGCTTCGATGTCAGGCAAGAGCAGGTAATTCTGCAAGACTGCATCCAGGAAGGGCCAGCCATCCATTCGCAGCTCTGGGACTTCCAGAAGGTGAGGACTCATCTCTTGATGAGTAGGACTGCAGATCAGATGGGATTTATGGGTAGCATTGAAGTCCAGGTTTTCCCAAGAGGTCAGGTGTTACCAGAGACCTGTATTTCCAGGGTTGGACTTAGTTCCTGCGTGTCCACCCTCAGAGAGAGGGAAGGAAACCCCACGGGGAGGCTGGGCCACCAGCATAAGGACAGGTACTAATCTGCTTTGCCTCGTCAGTGTTTAGGTGAATGGATATATAGATGCCACCTCCTTCCTTCTAATGCAGATTCCACTGTAATCACTTCATGGTGTTTGTACAGTGTGGAAGCATGCATTCTTGGGGAAGAGGAGCTCTCACTCCTTCCTGGAGGTTTTGTATCAGTGGAGAGAAATTCAGGTATTGCAAGCACTGAGAGTGTCACAGACACAGGACTGGGAGAGGAAGATAGATGCTATCCACAATGAGTTTTCTTCTATGTCTTCCAAGTTGAGTTAGGGTATTACCACAAAAACAAATACACACTTTTCCTTTTTTTTTTTTACCAGTCATGGAGCTTCAATTCAGGATCTGGGTACTGTCTCTGAGCTTTTCTGCTCAAGGGTAGCACTCTAGCACTTTGAGCCACAGCACCACTTCCAGTTTTCTGGTGTTTAATTGGAGACAAAAGTCTCATGGACTTTCCTGACTCAGCTGGCTTCAAACCGTGATTCTCAGGTCTTAGCCTCCTAAGTAGCTAGGATTACAGATGTGAGTTACCAACACCCAGTTTATACTTTCCTCAACAATATTGGGATTTGAACCCAAAGCCTTACACTTGCTATGCTAGTACTATTCCGCAGAACTGTACCTCCAACTCTGTTTTTCCCTTTCTTTTTTTGCCAGTCTGGGCTTAAGCTCAGGGCCTGAGCACTGTCCTTGGATTTTCTCAAGGCTAGATCTCTACCACTTGAGTCTCAGCACCACTTTCAGCTTTTTTCTATGTATGTGGTACCGAGGAATCAAACCTGGGTCTTTGTGCATGCTAGGCAAGCACTCTACCACTAGGTCAAACTCTCAGCCCTTCCCTGGTTATTTTTGAGATAGGGTCCCACTTCCTGAATGGGGCTGGACACAAGTGACTATCCACCTGCTTTATACTTCCATCATCTGTGCATTCTCAGATACAACACTGTATCCAGCTTCCTTTCATGGAGATAGGCACAGAGTCTCTTAGACTTGGACTTTACTGTTCAAGTTGGTCTGGAAATTCAATCCTCTAATCCTGAACTCCCCAAGTAGCTAGAAAGATAAGTCTGACCACTAGCACCCAGCTGAAATATACACATTTTTTATACACATTTTTAAAAAGTCTTCTTCAACTTCTGCTTGGGAGTAAAGATGGCAAAATAACTAAGCAGAACTCTGTCACTGGTGTCCGTAAAGCTGGCTCTGGGGGGACAATTCACATTTTGGAAAGCTTCATGAGAACTCAAAATAAGCAGCGGGGACAAGGACCCTGAGGCTTTGATGACAAGTAGACCCAGAACTCAGGACCCACAAATACAAGAAGTCTTAGCAACCAAGTTAAAATCTTTCATGAGTGCTCACAAAAGATCATCCTAAGCAAGTACTGTGAAGAAGACACATTTTAGATCATATTTTGGCACAAATAGAAAAATTATCAAGAATTACCCAGATATTTCAGATATTAGGAAATGACACTGGGCAGATTGGCTAGCACTTACAATCCTAGTTTTCCAGTTGAGAGGTTGGGAAAATTGTGGTTTGAATCTAACCTAGGCAAAAATTTACTAAGACTGCCATCTTAACAAATAAGCCAAACAGTGGTGGCCATAGGTAGCAGACTCAGGTCTGAGGCTGCTACTGCACAAAAATAAAATGCAAGACTATATCAGAAAAATACTGAAGCCTGAAAGGGCTGAGAGTGTAGCTAGTGGTAGAGTGCCTTCCTAGGAAGTTTAAGACCTTGAGTCCAAACAGTACTGCCAGAGAGGCAGAATAGGAATGAGAGTGGGGAAAAGAACTTAAAAAGTAATTATTATTCATTTAGAAAAAAAAGAAAGAAAACTGTTGACAGTGGCACTACTTAATAACAGCCAAGCATCTATGGATGAAAAGATACACATTTATCTTAAGTTTATCTTCAGATAGAGATTACTTGCCTCCTAAAATAGTTTCTTGTCATAGAATGCTATTCAGCCTTGAAATGGAAGAGAATAGTGTCCCTTGCTACAACATGCATGGGCCTTAAGGAAAAGAGGATGTTCGATTTAATAGTAAACCTGCTAGGTTTTGAACAGAATACCCATAGTCTGCTAAATGTGGCTTGTTGGGGATTTCAGTAGTCTTGGAGCTTTTCTCTCTATTGCTACCTGTAAGATAAACAGAAGGTGTAGTTCATGAAATCCTTTTGAAAACAGAAATTCCTGAACACAATGTAACAGTAAATGGCCAAAACATAGCAGAAACCTGGACGTGCTCTATTTCCTGAAATCACTCTCACCATAAGTGTTTGAGAGAGAACACAGTTATAATAAATATAATGGCACAAATCACCCCAAGCCTTTGAATAACATCATAGGACTATCTTAGCTAACATTTTATTTTAACCAAAAAATACTACCATTCCTTTCCAGGGTGATTCAAAGTATATCCGTTGCTTAATCATCGGTCCAAATGTTTAAAATTATCCTTTTGGCTGACTTTGTGGGGAACTGGTTTTCTTTCTCTTTTCTATTTGCAGAATGGGATGATCATCCACACATTTTCTGGGAAGTGCATGCAGGCTATGGTTGAGCAAGGCCGCATGGATTTGTTTCTGCATCAGTGTGAGGGTAAAGCCAATCAGCTATGGCGGTTCGACCGAGTCTACCCTGTGGTTGAGCGCTGAACACAAGGGTAGAGAGGAAAAAACTTGACCATTGCAATTCTGCTGAAAGAGCAAGCAGATGTCATGAGTCAGACCTTTTATGTGTGCGCTTCTGGTAGTAGGCAGAAGTTCTGTGAAAGAATGTAGAGTTTCTCCTTGTACCTTATCTTCTTGCCTGCTGATGATGTAACACACACAAGAGCCAGGCACCAGTGACTCCTACCTGTAAACCTAGCTATTCAGGAAACTGAGCTCTAGAGGATCATGACTCAAGGCCAGTTCAGGCAGAAAAAAAATCTATATGATTCTATAGCTAAAATAATCAGCAGAAGTCAGTGCTGTGGAGGCATGGTTCGAGTGGAGGAACACCAAGTAAGAGGTGTCCAGTTCAAATCTAGTACCTACCAAGAAATTGATTCATTTTCACATTGCCTTTATCAATAGAGATGTCAGCACATAGTACAGAAGAGTCTTCTTTTCCTTACTGAGTGCTTCACAACCACTTTTATTTCTGACTAGGGAAAGAAGCCTGGGCATTTTCTGGTAACCTCTCTAGGAAGCCGGACCTAGACCACTGGTCTAGGTTCTCTGTCTTCAAGTAGCCTTAACTTGGATTGCCTGTGCCATGATAATTCATCAGTACAGAGAGTTTAATAACCTGATAGTTGGACAACTTTAGGTCCATTAACTCAGGTTTCATGTTCATTGATTGTGCCCAAACTCAGGAAGGCACTGAGAGGAGCAGGGTAGGATGGAGGGAAGATGGAAGAGAGCTTTGGTTCGGCCCAGCCTGCTGAAATATCAACAGATCTGGGTAAGATGTTTTCATCTAGATAAGAATTTTCTTGGACCTGTCTACCTCCATTCAATCACCCCATCCCTTTTCCAGATCAGCTAACTCTAGCCAAAATCCCTTGCATTTCAAAGACCAACACAGACCAGACACCTTCATTCACAAAGGTGTTTACAGCTGAGAAACTCTCCTGATGCCCTGTATGGGATTTGCATTGGCCTGACAAGAAATAATCATTGAGAAGGGACATCGCCCATTGAAAGGGAGATGCCAGCGTCTGAACCAGTTTCTTTCTCAAGAAAGCAGAGTTGAGTGTTAATGTGTGTAAGATCTGACTAGGCCATCACTGAGCCCATAGTGAGGGCGTGCAAATGGAATGGCTGCAGGTTGAAAGCTCACACATTTGGAAGAACAGATTTCAGCTAGGGCAGAGCCAGGACTGACAAGAGTGGGAAAGCTCTCCTTCTTGAGGCCTGGTCTATGTAGTATGGCCAAGAGTTGCTGAGTGGGTTGGTTCTGCCATTGGGAGAACACCATTTATAGCCAGTTGTCTCCTAGATGGAGTCTGCTCTCTATATGGTAAGTATAGAAACTTCCCCTTCAAGATGCGCTCTCCTTTTGGCTGTCTTTAAGCACAGGGTTTCTTTTGTTTCCTTTTCTTTTCTCTTATCAGTTGTGAGACTTGAACTCAGGCCTAGGCACTGTCCCTGAGCCTTTTTGAGCTCAAGGCTAATACTCTACCATTTGAGCCACAGCATCATTTCTTATTTTTGAGTGGTTAATTGGAGATGAGAGTGTCTTGAGGGCTTTTCTGCCCAGGCTGGCCTTGAACCTCCATCCTGCGATCACAGCCTTCCAAGTACTTGGCATTGTAGGTGTGAGTCACCGCACCCATCTGAGTGCAAAGTTTCTGATAGGGAAAACTAGGTAGGAAGTATGTTTCTAAATACCCATTATTCTTACATGCATGTTCTCTACCCATCCCATCTACAAGCCCATCCGCATCTCTCTATTCTTAGACTGTACACTAGATCTGATCCATCTAATATGGCAATCACTAACCACTGGATGGAGTATCATACAAGCCTGAGCTCTATAGCCACATGTGGTTAATGGTTACTCTATCAGAGATATAGATATCCAGTTTTTCATCACCAAGAGTAGTTCTATTGGGCTTGAGATCACATTGGCATCCTATCTAGAGGAGATATTTTAGCCACTGGCTTATTGCTTCAGACCTGTGTGTACTGAAAACAAATTCACCTCTCATATCTGGAGGCTGAAATGGAGCTAAAAGTTCTGCCAGGCACTGGTGGCTTATACCTGTAATCCTAGCCTTTTCTCAGAAGGCTGAGATCTGATGATTGTAATTTGAAGCCATCTCAGGCAAGAAAGTAAGAAACTCATATCTAATTAACCTTAGAGGTTAATTAAGACTTGGAGGTGTGGCTTCAAGTGGTAGAGTGCCAGCCTTGAGTGAAAAACCAATCAAGAGCTGGAGGCTCTTAATTCAAACTCCAGTACTGGCATAAAAGATAGGGTACTCATGGTTGAAGAATAAAAACTTAACAAGGCCTCTTTTTATAAAATAAAATGTATTATCTACATTGTAGGTATGTGAAGATAAATTAATATAATTAAATAAAAGGCTGAATTTAATCATGTAAGTTGTATTTGGAGAGAATTAGCAGAAGGGCTCATGTGGTTGATGGTACAATTTGTTGAACAAGCAGAATTCTGGTGTTTTCCTGCTTCCTTACTCATAAGTTATTGCTTATTACCAAGATGGCTGTCAGTGCAGCTCCTGGCTGATTCTTATAGACTTAAACAACACAGCTGCTTCCATTTAGGTTTAAAGGAACCCTCTCCTTCCACTTAACCAGTGTTCAAATTCCCCTCTTCTCTACTGGCTCAATGTGCATTTTACCCCCACAACAGATTCAAAAGTAGAGGAGTTTGACCAACTTGATTCCTGTTTGAATGCATCCTGGAAAGGGCTCTGATTGATTTCTTCTTTTGCTTCAATGTCACAGATTCTACTGGCAAACTCAATGGAGTTCCCTGATTCACTCCAGAAGGTCCCTAGGCCTTTCACAATGATGTCACTCTACAGACTTAGACATTTTACAGGGCATGTAGCCTTCATGCCTTAAAGAGGGTTCCATTTTCTGCTGACACATCATAGGACAGCAAGTTGGCCAGTCACCGAATCAGAACATACAAGTACAAACAAGTTACATTCCCCCCCAAATTCTGAAAGAAGCTTAGTTTGCACAACAGTACAGTTGTGCTAACAGTGTGTGTGTGTGTGTGTGTGTGTGTGTGTGTGTGTGTGTGTGTGTGTGTGTGTGTGTACTGGTCCTGAGAATTGAACTCAGGGGCTGGGCACAGTCCTGGAGCTTTTGTGCTCAAGATCAGCACTCTGCCACTTGAGCCATAGCTCCACTTCCGGCTCCATAGGTGTTTTTCCTGGGCTGGTTTTGAACCTTAATCCTTAGATGAGCCACCAGCACCCAGCCAGTTGTGCTACTATTTATGTAAAACATCAATATGAGTTTCCTGGCAGGACATCACTCTACGTTTTTCTGCACCTTCATTTTTTTGGTGGTTGTTCCTTTAAAAAAATCTTTCAAGAGTTGAGAAGGATGCCAGTGGCTTATACCTGCAATCTTAGCTATTCAGGAGCATGAGATCTGAGGATCACAGTTCAAAGCCAGCCTGTGCATGCCTGTACATCCATGAGACTCTTATCTCCAATTAACCACCAGAAAACCAGCAGTGGAGAAGTGGTGTTTTGGCCCAAGTGGTAGGGTGGTAGCCTTGAGCTGAAGACCTCAGAGACAATGCCCAGAGTTTAAACCCCACAACTGACCAAAAAAAAAAAAGCCAGAGTCCTTTGGTCCCATTTCCTATGAGGGGAGCAGGAAATGTTTCTCGCACCCCACCCCCACTTCTCCCTGTGACATCCTAATATATGAAAAAAAATCCTTGCCAAAATGAAAATAAAAAACAAAGAACTGGAAGCAAGCAGCATATAGTTATCATCCTAGTTATTTGAAAAGCATAAATAGAAAGACCAAAGTTCAGACTAGCCTAGCCAAAAAGCCAAGACCCTGTTCAAAAATAACCCAAACGGGCTGAGAGTTTGGCCTAGCGGTAGAGTGCTTGCCTAGCATGCACAAAGACCCAGGTTTGATTCCTCAGTACCACATACATAGAAAAAAGGTGGAAATGATGCTGAGGCTCAAGTGGTAGAACTCCAGCCTTGAGAAAGTCCAAGGACAGTGCTCAGGCCCTGAGCTCAAGCCCAGGACTGGCAAAAAAAAAATAACCCAAATGGAAAGGGGTAGAACAAGATTCAAATGGTAGAGCATCTGACTAGCAAGCACAAAGCTCTGAGTTCAAATTGTAATACTGCCAAAAGGAAAACAAAGAAGGAAAAGAAGGAAGAAGGAAGAAAGGGAGGGATGGAGAAAGAGAGTGAGGGGGGGGCTTCACATGGGATTTATGATTTTCTTTCATACCATATGAGAGTATATGATAGAGGAAGTTGCTTGACAATCTTGCATAAAACAACAAGAACATCCTGTTAAGCCCATTCACTTTCCATCTGTGGGAAAAGTCATTACATGATGTGTCAAGGGACCTTGAATTTTCTCAAGTCTTCCTCAAAAGACAGGGGCTTAAGATAAAATCCTCTTGGCTGTTTGGTTCTAATCCTCCCTTAGTGCATTTGGTCCCTACAGAGAAACAGAATCCGGCCCATACCCAGGGAGCGTATGCTGTGCTGCAGCTAATTTTATTGGTTGAATCTTTGTTTCTAAATGACATGTTTACCATTAGCAACCAGGATTTGATAGCTTTTCCCAAGTAATTTTGGCTCTTAAAAATCCCTTTCCAGATGAAAAAATTAAAAAGACCAAGATATTTGTTGAATGTCTATTGTCTACCAAGGATGTTTCTATAACCTTGTCTTACCCATTTTCTGAATCATTGGTTTGGACAGCTGAATGAGTCACCCATGAATCAAAAAATTAGAAAATTGCAAAAAAGCATCTCTGTGTGTATGTCAGCCCAGTAGCAGGCTGTCTGGTTTGTGGGAAGGCAGTGATATTTGAAAACAATTCCAGAAAAGTAAGTAAGTATGCTTTGTGATACAGTTGCCAAATAGGACACAAAAGAGACTTCGGCTGGGCACCGGTGTCTCATACCTGTAATTTTAGCTACTTAGAAGGCTGAGATCTGAGGATCATGGTTCAAAACAAGCCAGGTAGGAAAGTCTGTGAGAGTCTTATCTCCAATCAACCATGGGAACATGGGAAGTGGCACGTGACTCAAGTTCATGGACAGTGCTCAGGCACAGAGTTCAAGTCCCGTGACAAAAAAAAAAACCTAGGTTTATAAAATTACTTTTCAACATTGTCATAAGGACATGTCCAATAAATAGTGACCTATAAAGTACATCCTTGGGGAGTGATAACCCACTGTCATTCTAGATGCCTCTCCAGTCTAGTCACTACTACCCTTGAACCTCAACATCACTTGCTTAAACACCTTCAATCTACACTAGATGCCACAGGCCCTGCCTAAAGCTCCCGTTGCATTCGAGAACAGACTGCCTTCCTACTCTCCCCTAACCGAGCCTTCACCCTCTAGCTCAGCACCACAGCACCATGTCTAAACACCAATATTTGTTCATCCCAGTACAATGCCTTCTGCTTAGAACGCCTTCTGGTCACTAGTATCACTGTCCCCATTGCTCTTCTGTATCATGTAAGACTCATCCACTGTCCCTCTGCACAGATTCTGAAGCCCTGTGTGTGGACTTTGCCTTTGCCTGGATCACTTTATCTATCCATCCATTCATTATTTATTTATTCATTTATTTTTGTGGGTACTAGGATTTGAAGCTTTAGAGAGGGGGAAGGAAAGAAGAAAGGCAGGAAAGAAAGAATGTTAATTGCGTGTTTGAGCATCTTGCTTTTCATCTAGGAAGTTGTAGGGGGACTAGAATGAGGCTAGAGCTATAATTAATTGGAAACCCCCAGTCATGTTTATGAAGAGAGGGGCTATCTGGTGATTTTGTAATTTCCCTGTGGTCTTGATTAGGGTTCTTGCAGACACAGTGACAGTGTGGCCTTATCATTATGTCATAGAACCACCTGTCTGTATTCTAGGCAATTCTGCATGTTTAGTATAGAGGGAACTCTGAAGCCAGGCTTAGTGGTCTCCTTTCTCGATTCTTCTGCAACATAGGTCTGAGTGTCCCTGCCCTAGGAGAGTAGCAGGTGCCAAATGAGCCTGGCTATATGCTTTAATCAGTCAGCTCAAGGAGTACCTGGGGCACAAGGGTAGGCACAGATCAATAGAATTCATCTGTCCTGTGACAAGCTCTTGGAAAATCTGGCTGCAACATTTCAGTGGGTTCTCTCTCCCTCCTCAGTGGCCCACAGTGGTGATGCTCACGGCTGATCCTCACATTGATGCCAGCAACATGGAAGTGGGACGGACTCGCCCTCATGCCACTCATTTGAGTGTGACAAAATCTGATGGTGACAGCACGAATTAGATTCCTGGCAATCAAATCCTCAAACTATCAGGAAACTGAGATCTGAGGATCCCAGTTAGAAGCCAGTATGGGCAAAAAAAAACCCACAAGAGCCTTATTGCCAATGAACCACTGAAAAGAGCTCAAGGATGATGCTCTACAAATCGAGCCAGTAGAGCTGTGGCTCACATGATAGAGCATCAGCCTTGAGTTAAAAAGTGAAGGAAAAACACCCAGATCCTGAATTCAAGCCCCTGTACTAGCACCAAAAATTAGACGGAAGCCGGGTGCTGATGGCTCATGCCTGTAATCCTAGCTACTCAGGAGATTGAGATCTGAAGATCATGGTTCAAAGCCAGCTCAGGCACAAAAATCTGAGACTCTTATCTCCACTAAGTTACCATAAAGGCCAGAAGTGGAACTGTGGCCCAAGTGGTAGAGCACTAGCCTTGAGCAAAAAAGCTCAGGGATAGCATCCAGGCCTGGGGTTCAAGGTCTAACACACACACACACACACACACACACACACACACACACACACACACACACACAAATAAAATTCTGAAGCTAATGGAGCCAGGTGTTCATGTTGTAGGCATTCCATGTATTTAGATTCTGCTCTAGCAGCAACTTGCACAGGAAAAGTTTAAATAGTCTCTGTGATAGGATTAATTCACTACTATGCTGACCAGTGAGTAATGTGAAAGAAGTCTCTGGCTGGAGGACAGGTTGGGTATCCAATGCCCTGGGCAGGTCAAAGGTTTAAGGCAATCAGCCCCATTGGGGTACACAGTAGAGAAAGATACATGTGCCACAGAGATGTAGACTTCCTGGGCCCAGCTTTACCATTAGCACCAGACTGGACAAAAGCAAAAGAGACTGGATTTCATCACACCATCCTCTCACTAGAATCTTGATTCCCACTGAGTCCTGTGCAGAGGCTGGTACTCTGGATATGAGCCAGAGGTCCCTTCTCTAGGCTCTGGCGCATGCCATCTACTGGGCCACATCAGTATCACAGGACTATAGAGGTCAACAGAGATCACCATGGGACTGCAGAGATGTTATGTCAAGCCCTGCATCCCTGGAAGTCTGGGCACACAGCCACCACCACTGAGAGGCTCCATGCTGGCTTCTGTTCCCTTAGTACTGGGTCTTCTGTTTCTTGCTTTTGGTGTCTTCTTTGAACACAGAGTTGTTCACACAGTCAGCATGATGACTGTGCTGTATTTTTTGGTTACAGTCCTGGGGCTTGAACCCAGAGCCTGTAATCTGTACCTGAGTTGTTTTGTTTCTCAAGGGTTAGTGCTCTACTATTTGAGCCACAGCACCCCTTTCAGCTTTCTTGCTAGTTCATTGGAGATAGGAGTCTCATAGATTTCCTTCCCAGGATGGCTTCAAACCACAATCCTCAGATCTCAGCCTCCTGAGTAGCTAGGATTGCAGGTGTGAGTCACCAGAACCCAGCTTGACTGTACTTTTTGTTGCTTATTCTTATGTTTTTTGTTTTGTTTTGTTATTGTGACCAATTACTTGAGAAAAGCCACTGAAATGAGGTGTTATTTTGCCTCATGATCTTAGCAATCCCAGAGTTCAGGGGCTTCTGGCTCCATGGTTACTGGGCTTGTGGTGAGGCCCAGTGGAAGAAAATGGGCAAAGCAGAGATGTCTGTTTGTGCAACCAAGGTAGGAGGAGAAAGAGCTGGAGGAAGAGGGTCGAGGAAAAGTCTGGCACCACAGACCTTCCAAGGACATACCCTCAAAGATCTACTCCCTTCAACCAAATCTTACAGCCCTAAAAATCCACGGATACCCAATAGTCCATCAGACTATGAAAGTACCAATGGATGAATGCGTGGATGAGGTCAAAGCCCTCGCTCTGGGCTCAGTCACCTCCCAAGGCTTTCCTGTGAACACTGCTGCGTAGGGGGCTTCAGCAGCAGATCTTTTAGGGGACAATTCAGATCTCAGTAACAGCAACGGAGTAATCAGCCTAAGGCAATGGCTAAGTTATCATACCTAAGGCAAACCTGAGTCCCTGAAGCCACAAGAGACTGGGCAGGTTCCCAAGCCTGCTCTCCCTACCTCCCTCCCTTTCTGGGTAATTTTAGATGTATTTTTTTTTTCAGGATATTCAGCAGAACCAAGCAGCCACTTTGCTAACACGTGCTTTCTGCTGACCCTTGTGTTCTGCCTCTCCTCCTGCTCCCCAAGTTCCCCTCCCACAGAAGCCACTTGCCCCCAAGACTTCTCAGGTTCTACTTTCAGTGACTCAAACCAGAACACATTGGTCTGCCTGTTACACTGACTCTCCAGGCTAACTTGCTGATGCTCAGAGCATTCCTCTACTCAGAGCTACCAAACTGAAGCAGGCCCCAGCCACCTAGGGGCTTCTGGGAATCTTGCCAAAGGGCACTTAGCCACCTGCAGGGCTGGGTCCTGCAGCTTAACATCAAGAAGTTCAGATGACAGTTAACACTTAAGAGAGAGAAAGGGGAGTTTTTTAGAACAACACTAAAGCATCTCATGAAATTGAAACACAACCAAACCATGCAGGTGCAGGGAAGTGGCTGGGCTTCAGGGACAAGCCAAGCCATTGGCTCCTTACACACATAGAGGAATGGGGCCCCTTGTCAGGGCCCACAGTAAGGAAGATGATGCCTGTCTCAGTAACATAATGGGAGAGTTTCTGAAAGGCACAGGTCCTGGCTATGTTTCCATGATTAAACCAGATGTCGAAATCATATATGGTTAGCAGATATTGGACGAATGACTGAATGGACATAATAGAGAAAGGATGAGAATAAAGGGATGGCTCAATATTGCTGTTATTCCTCAGCTCAGATAGTGGCTGTGGTTCTCCAGTCCCCAGTGGACAGAACTGACCACCTAATGACCTGCAATTCTTTCCAAGCCTTGCTTCATATGTGTTTGTGTGTGTGTGTGTGTGTGTGTGTGTGTGTGTGTGTGTGTGTGTGAGAGAGAGAGAGAGAGAGAGAGAGAGAGAGAGAGAGAGAGAGAGAGAGAGAGAGAGAAAGAGAGAGAGTCATCTGGGGTGTCAGAGTATCCTTTCAATAGCAAGGAAGGCTCATTCCTTCTTTCAAATGGTATCAGGAAAGGAGAGGCCTATGTAGGAGAGACAGTAATACCAAGAGGAGGCCATTCTGAAGTCTTTCTAATCTGGGGGTGGAGCCCAGAGGAAGGACTTGTGGAGGTTAGAACCTTGAGGATGTGCCAGGACTCTGGTCATTGTGTCCTGTGTGTGCTGGGCCTGGTGCCTGTAAGGCAGAGGAGATCAAGGCTGGCAAAGGCAAGCAGGCCTGAGGCAGGAAATGGCCTCTGTGGACCCCAAATCCAATCTTTCAGGACTTCACATGACTTATTTTTTTCCTTCTTTTGATTTTTCATTCAAATTCATTTCTGTCCATTGTTTCTATTTATAATGACAAACATACTGGGATAATCCAATTTATAATGGCAAGGGGAGAACTAAGAGAAGTCCAATAATTCAGGTATTTATATGAATTGTAGCAAATTTAGTTAGAAACACAGAATCTTTTTTTTTTTTTTTTTGCCAGTCCTGGGGCTTAAACTCAGAGCCTGAGCACTGCCCTTGGGCTTTCTCAAGGCTAGAACTCTACCACTTGAGCCACAGCACCACTCCTGGCTTTTTTTTATATATATTTTTATTGTAGTTAATAAAAGGGTTACATGATATTTGCCAGATAGAAGGTGCATTAATTCACATACATTGATACCCTTTCATATGTCTTGGTACCCATTAATGTATGTGGTACTGAGGAATCAAACCTGGGTCTTCGTGCCAGGGAGGCAAGCACTCTACCATTAGGCCAAACTCCTAGCCCCAGAATAATCACTTTTTGTAGGGAGGGGACAGTACTGGGGTTTGAACTCTGGTACTCAGTACTTGCTTCTGAGTCATACCCTCAGCCATGACCTTTGCTGGTTGGAGATTGGGTCCTGTTTCTACCTATGGTACATCAGCTAAGACTCCTTAACAAGTATATGCCACCTTGTTCAGCTCTTCACTGAAAGTCTCTAGAATTGTTTTCTGCCTGGCTGGCCTTGAACCTTGATCATCCCAATCTAAGTCTCTCAAGTAGCTAGGATTACAGGCATGAACTACTGGCACAGGGGGAAAGGCACATGTGTATAGAAAATGTATGAACACACAACCAGGTGTTGTCAGGTGTTAACTGAGTTCTCAGGGAAAATGGGATTATAGGAGCTCCTTTTCATTTTCTTCTCTTGTGTGACTCTATTTTATTTTTCTACAATGCAGATCTCTGACTTCCAGAATGACACTATACAATAAGAGACAATAAAATCTATTGTGGGCTGTTTAACTGATACCAGCCCATTTCCTATTTATTAACATTTATGTCCTCACATTCTGTAGTCACCAGCAATATAGTGGGACATCAGGAATATTGACAGGAAACAAGATACAAAACCTAAAGTAATGGTAAATTGTAAAAGCTACCCCCAAGTGTACATATATGTAAAGCAGTTGTGTCATCCCATGATGTAATAAACTTATTAATATTTCAAGGGATATTGGCTAGAAACATCTTTTTGGTGTTTTTGACTTTGACCAAATTCTTGTTGGTGACTGCTGACTCCTAGCTGGAAGCCTTGGACTTCTCAGTAGGTAACTGTGGCTCCTCTCTCTGGCTCCTTCAGCTCCCAAAGCTCTCATGGCTACTGGCTGTCCCTCCTAGCCTTGAGGGGGATAAAGGAAATATTCTGCCAATGAAAGACCCCTTTGTATCAATACAGGTGAGGGGGAGGGGAGAGAATCAGAATATGATAAAAATTTACTCAGTAAAGCAGAAAGAACAATAAAAGCAGCTCTTTGAGTGACAGATGGCTGGGCCTTGGGATTATTTTCTGTGTATTGCTAGTGTTCTTGGAGCTCATTTCTAACTCAAGGGCCAGAAGGCCCTAAACTATAAGTTAAAAACAAAACAAAAAGTAGGATGACGTGGGGGAGAGTTATAAAAGGGGTGACAATAAACAAGATACACTTGTATATGCAGGAACTGACATATCCCCTAAAGCGTGCCTCTTTTCTCAAATGATGTCAGCTCTTTACCCTGGTGTTTTTATCCTGATGTTTCTTCTGAGCAACCTCTTATTAAACATAACTGTGATGATTACTCCACCTTTTTTGTTATATGTCACTTGGTGGGGTTGGTACATAGCTTACCAAAACATTTTCAAGCTTTTATCCCATTTGATTTTTAATAATCCTGAGAAATGGGTTTACTATTCTCACTTGATTGCTGCAGAACAAATATTGAGTAGGTCTCCTAAGTTTATGTGGAAGAGCTGAGACTGAAACCCAGGTCTTTCACCTTCTTAGATTTATTGTCAGGACATTCTAATACAACCAAAGAAAGGCAATGGAAGACCAGATGTGGTGGAACACACTTGTAACCCCAACTGCTCTAGAGGAGGTAGGAAAATTGTGGTCCAAGGTACCCTGGATGAAAACACAAGACACTAGCTGAAAAATCACTAATGCAAAAAAGGCTGGAAATGTAGCTCAAGTGTAGGGTACTTGGGAGGCCTTGGATCCAAACCCCATGAATGTGTTTGTTTATGTGTACATATGTATGTGTTACATGCAGATTTTAAGAAAAGACGATGTAAAATCTTAGGAGAGGCATTTCATATTTCTGCAGCTTGACTGTTCCAGAACAGAGCTGCTGATAAAAACTTTCTGCTCTTTCCTGGAGCCATGATGCACTTGCAAAATTTGATGGTATTGTCTGCTGAAGGAATGCTTTCTTCATTTAATTTTAACCAAATTTACATTTAAAAAAGGACATACGTAGGGGCTGGGAGTGTGGCCCAGTGGTAGTGCTCACCTAGCGTGCACGAAGCCCTAGGTTCCTCAGTACCACATACTCAGAAAAAGACAGAAGTGGCACTGTGGCTCAAGCAGCAGAGCACTAGCCTTAAGCAAAGTTCCCAAGGACAGTGCCCAGGCCCTGAGTTCAAGCCCCAGGACTGGTTAAAAAAAAAAAAAAGCCTTCGGTAGCTAAGGCTGCTATATTGGACAATGTAGATCTAGAGCACAAAAGCCCATTCAGTGTATTTTGAGATGTCACCGAGGCCAACAGCCACTCAGTGTGAAGGTCTGGTAAATGTCAGCTGCCCCACTCCTATTAAATAGGCCTTTGTTTGGCAAACTTTGTGATTGCCCAGCTACATACTGGTCTGGGTTCGAATCTAGAGTCAGTAGTCAGTCAGAATCTGCTAGAAATATATAAGCTATGTACAGCAGGCTTTGTTGAAGGTCCAAGTTCAGTATGTTAGCTCTGCCTGTACTTTCCTATCAGACTTGAACTGAGAGATGCTCTCCTGATGTAATTGTTGAGCACCACTGAAATATGCTAGGGCAGTAAAGACTCAAAATAATTCATCCTAAAAGTTCCAGCAGTCAGGAAACAGATACAGTAGGTAAACAGTCCTCCTTCTGGCTATTCTATTTCATTTTTAATGACGCTGCATGCATCAATAGCCTCATTTATAATTAAAGCTAATAGAATCTTCTAGTGGGTGCTTATGGTAGACTTTGTAGTATTAACCTGTTATTAACATAGTTCCCTTGCAAAGGTAAAGTTTGGGTTTTAATATGTAAGATATAGCCAAAGTGTTACTCCTCTTAAAACATAAATAATACAACATTGATTAATGGGACTCTTGCCTGGCATGTGGCTAAGGAGATGAAATTGACTAAGTTGTTGAAATGTTTACACTGCCTCCATTTGTTTTTTTAACTTTAAACACTGTTCAAGTAAAACTGCCCAGAATAGTATTTGTGTATTTAAAAGCTTGGATTGAAATAGCAAGCTCGACAAACAGTAATTATAGTAGATTGCATTACTTTTCAAAAATAGTCCTTCCCTGATGGGCACTGGTAGCTTACACCTGTAATCCTAGCTACTCAGTAGGCTAAGAACGGATGATTGTGATTCAAAGTCAGCACAGGCAGAGAAGTCCATGAGACTAACCATAAGATAATTTTATTACCTTGCTCCTGGTTTTGGGGCCGGGCTATGACTTGTTTTAGTCAGTGAAATGTTGACAGCCAAATGCAACAGCTTTGAAGTTTGCTTCTTTGGTATGAATGGGCCCTGTACCTCTAACCCAATAGTCCACTGGCCAAGGAGGAAAGAGAACACTGGACCAGTCCAGACTGATCTGCGCCCTTGAACTAATCCCTGTAAGAGACTTAACCAAGAATAAGTGATTTAAGTCTGGAGTGGTTGGTAATGAATCTACTTACAACAAAGTGTGGTGGCACCTGCCCATAATCCCAGCATTTAATATACATACAGGTTGGGTGACGGTTTAAGGACAGAACCAGCTATCCTGGGCTATCTCATGAGACCTCATCTCAAAAAAAAACCCAAAACAAAAAATCTAAACAGACTACTCACTGCAAAAAGAAAAAAAATCCAACAAACTATCCAAAAGTCCACTTGTACATTTTAATTTAAACCCCAAACAGGTAGGTGAAGCACATTTGCCAAAACCAGGAACATGAAGATTCACGTTCTAGCAAACTTTTTTTTCTTCAGTCTTGAGCTTGGGCTCAAGGCCTGAGCACTGTCCTTGGGTTTTCTCAAGGCTAGAGCTCTACCACTTGAGCCACAGCACCAGGTCTGGCATTTTTCTCTGTCTGTGGTACTGAGGAATTGACCCTGGGTCTTCGTGTGCACTACGTAAGCACTCTACCACTAGGCCAAACTCCCGGCCTAGCAAACTATTTTCTAAGAGGAGACATACCCCCAAACAACTTGCCAGATTATTTTTACACAGCAAGGAAGATCGAGAGCCTAGCCTCATACATTTCTGTTTCTGCAGGTAGTAGTTTTAGGCAGCCACGCACATCTGCTTTGGTTGCATGCTATGGGGCATATTAGATGAGCCCTCTCCCACTGTCAAAGTCATTCCGTTGCAGAAGCTTGGCCTTTTAGTGATAACAACATAAGGCCATGAGACTTGGTATGCACTGCTACCAGCTGCAAAGACTATTTCATGATTCTCATCAAAGCAAAAACAGCTAGTGATGATGATGCATGTTTGCAATACTAGGCTGAGGCAGGTTGACAAGTCTGAAACCAGCCTCAGCTACATAGACCCCAGCAAAAAAAAATCAAATAAACATAGATTCAGAAGTATTTCTTCTGATCTGGAAAAGTCATTCAAGGATTTGGTTTACTAAATTGGCATGTTTGACTCCTCTCATTTATTTTTCTTCCTTTGGCTTGTCCTGACTCTCAAAAATAGGAAGAGTATTACAGACTCAATTTCTCTAATCATTTCACCTTTGACCTTTCTATCTTCATCTATCTTGTCACTATGGAGAAACTGGGTCTATATTTTCTCTTTAACAGGACACTTGGACAATATGCATTAAATTTAAGGAGACTGGTGTGGCAGTGGATAATGGAGCAGCACCCCTAATAAACATGGGATTTTCTTGGGGTTAGATGACAAAGCTGATGTCAAATGTCAAAGAAAGGGGGTAATTTTAATCATCTTAAAAGCTAACTAAAAATATAACCTTTTAACTTTGGGACTCTAATGACTGAGGTAGATAATGCTGTTAACTACTGAATTACTGAATGAAAATTTAAGCAATGATAAAATTGAAAGGAAGCACTGATTTAAAATTATCTTCCTTTAAATCCAAATTGGATCATTAAGTATACTTCCAACCAACATTTCAAAGTTGTAAGCATGAAATCCAAGTCTGACTTATCATGAGTTCACTTTTCTACTTGAAGAGGAACCTGGCAGTTGTTAAAAAGACCCACAGTCTAGCGAACAGCAAGCCACAAAGCAGTTGTCCTTGTGAGGAAGCCAGTAATTTTACACTTGATATTTCCATTCTGGCTCATTGTCCACTCCTCAGGATTTGAATTCTGAAGGTTTCTTCAGCATTTAACCAATTCTTTGTTCGCTGAAGGAGCTGGGACTGTTTCTCCACACATAAACTGATCCTAAGACAGAATGAGAAAAGACATTAACCACTCAGTTTCTGTGCCACAAAAGCATTCACATTATTTTCATTATGTTACAGAATCATTCCATCTGTTATTTTTCAGCAGCTGTATCACTTCATTCATGTTGAAACAGTCATTAGCACAGGAGTTGGAATTTTAGTCCCAAATTCATTACTCACTGTCTGAAAACATGCCCATCTTCACTAGAGCAATAACCCAAGTTCCTCCCCCCTTTACAATGGACCACTTACTTTGTCATAAATTACTTTTATAATAAGAGAACAGCTAGGACAGGTTGCCACCTCTTCACCATTCTCCAAATCTTCCTATAATGAAAGCAAGTCACGTGATCAGTATCAGTATCCCCTTCCCCCGCCCCCTCGGTGGTAGCCTCCCTCTCTCCCGGCAGGACAGGTGCGAGCCCAAAGGATCTTGCCCGATTTTCTCTCTAAAGTGTCACTTCAACATCCAGAAAGACCAAAACGAGGCCCCTTCTCCAGAGACAGCCCAGAAAGTAGCTTGGAGGCAGGACAGACAGAAGGCCAGAATCAAGTACCCACTGCTTTTTTGGGAGGGAGGGAGGGAGGGAGTGGATGGGGAGGACGGGAGATCAACTGCAGGAGAAACGACAGGAACGACTCTGAGCCGCGAGGACGGCTGCGGGGCCACGGACGCAGCAGCGCGGCGAAACCTCGCGTGTTCAGGGGAGTTGCCGGGTGAGGCCGCGAAGTTACTTTGGTGATGGAGAAGTTATCGCCACACGGGCAGGGGTAGAAATAGGTTTCAGAGTCCTCGTCATACTGGAAGTCCTCGATCTCCACCTCGTCGTGAAACACTGCCATGATCACTAGAACTGCCTGGGAGTAGACGCTATGTCCATCGGTTCGTCCCACGCGGCCCGGGTAAGTCTAACGCGGCCGCCAGCAGCCGGAACCCTCGCTACGCCCAGACCCTGCATTGCCACTTCCGGCGCACAGACGATGACGCGACGCCAGCCTCGCTGCCAAATGGGTGACCGGTGTGCGGTCACCATGGAGATGACGGGACAGGGGGCGGAGACACCGGTAGAGTATCGCTCCGCCCATTGGACGGCAGCGACCAATAGCACGCGAGGTTTGCCGCAGCTGATACGTCATCGCGTCGGGACCGCCGAAGCTTCCCGGCGCGGAGTCGGAATTTGGCCGGCGTCTTCCAACCGCGGTCCCCTCAGCAGCCCTGTGGCTGCGCCAGGCAGCTGACCTTAGGGAGCCTTGAACCCGCGTTCACCGGCCTCAGAGAGAGAGGGCGCCGCTTTGCTCGGTGGCGGGCGACGACCCGAGCCACTCTGCCGCCTGTGCTCCCTTCCGGGTGACGGAGGAGCTCCTCCTCGAGCTCAGGACTGGTTGCTGGCTGCAGGTACCCCCGCCCCCCGGTCTCACCTCACACACATTCAAGGACCAAGACTAGGACGAGGGAGCGAGGCCTAGTCCTTTCATTGCTCGGGCAGCTGGCATTATTGGGACTTTGTTGTGTTCTCCGTCGCCTTAAGTATAATTCTGTTGCTGACCTTGGGGATTTGTTTCCGTCTTATTGGTCTTTAACACTGAATTGCAGAGAGTGGCATCTTGTCCAACATCACATGTCTAAGAAATGAAGTGTGTGACAGTCTCCGGAGTTCACCTAAACCAACTTAGCTTCCATGCGGATCTAAGTTTCTTCATGAGAGAGGAAGGCAGGCATGTGTTAGCAGCGTGAGGCCTCTTAAGGAAGATAGAAGGTTTGTCCAGAAAGCAGGGCTAGGTACCAAGGGTGTCTGTTTCTAGGTAGTCACTCATTTTCAGCAGAGAAAGCCACAGAAATGATAAAGCCTTGGATAAACAGTGTGTTGATTCAGATTTTACTTGCCTACAGTTGATCTCTGGGGATCAGAGACGCACATCTTTGGACTCTTTCCCCCCCCCCCCCTTTTTACCTTTAGGTCCTCTACCAATAAGCTGTACTCCAACCCTTTGGGCTTCAGGAAAAAAGTGTGTGTGTGTGTGTGTGTGTGTGTATATATTCGGGGGGGGGGGGCGTTGATACAGGGCTATGAACTCAAGGCTTCATACTTGCTAGGCAGGTGCTCTATCATAGACCCATGCCTCCCAGTCATTTTGCTCTGGTTATTTTTGAGTTAAGATCTCACCTTTTGCCTAGGTGGGCCTACAGTGGGATATGTTTCCTGTTTTATCTGGTATGACAGAATGGGCCACCATGCCCAAGAAGTGGTTGAGATGAGGTCTTTTTCATTTGGCTGACCTCAAATTCCAGTCCTCTCAAATACTTAGGACTACAGGAGTGAGCCATTAGTGCTTCATTGCTTTAGTAATCTTTCACATCTGGTCTTGTGTTGTTGCCTGGCCCAGCCTCAGACCACAACTGTGGCCTCCTAGATCACAGGTGTGAAGCATCCTTTATCATCATACTGATAAAGTTGGGGTGTTGGTAACTTTTTGCCTCAGTGGTCTTCAAACTTTGATTCTCCTGACCCCTTTCCCCACCACAAAAGATATCTAAGATTTACAAGCCAGCAACCTTATCTAGCCAAAATTTGTTTTGGTTTGCTGTTTTGGTCAGTGGTGGGGCTTGAACTCCGGGCTTGGGCACTTGTCCCTTGAGCTCTTCTGTTCAAGGCTAGTGCTCTACCACTTTGTGCTATAATGCCACTTCCAGCTTTCTGGTGGTTAATGTAATATCCCAGCCATTTTTTTGAGGGTGGGGGAACGAACCCCCCAGCAATAGTGTCACCAGTGCTCAGTGAACCGAGCTAGGAATCAGTTGAATAGCATAGCAGCTACTCCACTTTTGGGCTGATGGAGAGCAGCCCTGAGTTTCAGTGGGACTGAGCTTTTAAAGGTAAACACCACATGCAGGTGGTAGTCACCTTACGATGACCATAGTCAATAACAAGGATAGAACCACACGCAGGTAGTCGTAACCATTTGCAGGTGGTCAAGCATTTTACAAAAACAATTTGGCAGCTAAGCCTGCCAGGTTGTTACAGTTCTTTGAAGGTAAGAATTTCATGGCATTTTCTGCCAGGGCTGGTTTTGAACTACAATCCTCCAATCTTAACCTTCTGAGTAGCTAGGATTAGAGGCCTGAGCCAACAGTGCCCAGCCAGTCTTTATGAGCCATTTTCTAATATGCAGAAATGGATATAAACATATTTAGCTCATAGGAAACTTGGTAAGTGCTTAAAATAATTTCTTCAGTGGAGCTAGTAATCAGATGCTGGACACACAGTGCTTATTGGAGCTGAGTTGTGGTATAGCTTTTGTAAAAGCAGTTTAGAGCTGGGTGTGGTGGCTCATGCCTGTAATCCTAGCTACTCAGGAGACTGAGATCTGAGATCAAAGTTCAAAGCCAGCCTGGGCTCAAAAGGACCTGAGACTCTTATCTCCAATTAACCTCTAGAAAATGGGAAGTGGAGCTTGGCTCAAGGGTAAGGTGGTAGCCTTGAGCTGAAGAGCTCAGGTACAGCGCCCAGGCCCCACGACCTACCAAAAATAAAAAAAAGAGGAAATTTAGACTTCTTAGGGATTAAAAAAAAAAAACACCAAAACAGTTTTCTGGGGGCTTCAAAAAAAAAAATCTGAAATTGGTTGTTCTAAAAGTTATGTATGAGGTGTCATGTTTTGACTACTTATCTAAAATGGAAATAGACTAAGGAACCATTATTAATAGTTGACCCCTGCATGCCAAGAAGGAGAAGGTACATTGTACTAGGAAGTTACACTCTTGCTTGCCTGGTACTTCCATAGACATTGTATTTATTCCTCTCAGCAATCCAGTGAATAAGTGGGTGTTGTGGAAATTGTAAAAGATGATTTAAGGAGATTACTTAGTATCTGTGAGTCTGCTTTGGCTGATTAAATATTTCCACTGAAAATAATAAACCTTACATAAAAGTGGGTAGTTTTTCCTTTTTTTTTTGGCCAGTCCTGGGACTTGAACTCAGGGCCTGAGCACTGTCCTTAGGCTTTCTCAAGGCTAGAATGCTACCACTTGAGCCACAGCATCACTTCCAGCTTTTTCTATATATGTGGTACCGAGGTATCAAACTTGGGTCTTCATGTACTCCCCCCCACTTTCTTTTTGAAAGAAAAAAACTACCAGGTGCTAGTTGCTCATACCTATAATCCTAGCTACTAGTCACTATCCTAGTGACTCAGGTGGGACTCAAACCCACTGCAATAAAGTCATCAGCACTCAGTAGATTGAGCTAGAGTCATTTTAATAGTTGTATAGTGACTGCTCCCCAGCTTCAGTGGGGCTGAATTTTGAAAGGCAAAAAGCACACGCAGGTGGTCGTCACCATATGCTGCTCTAAGTCAACCATAAAGATGAAACCACACTCAGGTGGTCGAGTGAATTAAGCAATTTTATAAAAGTGGAATTGGGTGGTTAAACTTAGCAGGGTATTAACATTCAGGAGACTGAGATCTGAGGATCATAGTTCAAAGCCAGTCCATGCAGGAAAGTCCTTGAGACTCTTATCTTCCATTAACCAGCCAAAAACTAGAAACGGAGCTGTGGCTCAAGTGATAGAGCTCTTGCTTTGAGCAAAGAAAACTCAGGGATTGTGCATAGGCCCTGAGTTTAAGCGCACGTACATACACACACTAAAAAACAGAAAACAAAAATGTAAATCTGACTGGCACTTCTGTCTTGTCAGTAGGTGGCATGCTTGGTCATGATGACTGTTACAAAACAGGTGTTCAGTGTTTGAAAGAGCAAGGTGTTTTTTTGTTTTTATTTTTGGTTGAGTCCTGGAGCTTGAACTAAGGGCCTGGGCTTTATCTCTGAGATTTCTGTGCTCAAGACTAGTGCTCTACCACTTAAGCCACAGCTCCACTTCCAGCTTTTTTGGTAGTTGAGTGGAGACAAGAATCCCATAGTCTTTCTTGAGGGGGCTGGCTTCAAGCCATTATCTTTAGATCCTCAGCCTCCTGAATAGCTAGGATTATAGGCATGAGCCTATAATGAGCCTGGTGAGAACTGTTTTTCATAATGAAGATTTGTTTTTCATTTGGGTTACAAAGTAAAAGCGCACAATAGTCACCTAAATATTCCATCTGGACTATCTTAGTACTAATTATTTGAAATATAAAGCAGCATGATATTTCTATGTTTAATAGTTAACAGCCATGTCACTCTGGCCTTTGGCTATGGTGTTGCTCTCTTCAACAAATACAAAGTCAAAATGGACAGAAACTAAGTACAATCTTGGTGACCAGGTCTCAGGGATGGCCACCAGAGGGCAGGATCCAAATGCTATGAGCCAAGCGAGATGGACAAGGGAAGCAATAAGAAATACTGAGAACAGGAGTGGGCACATCAGGGCTAAGAATGGTGGGAACCAGGTAAGAGTGCACTTGTGATGAGGCTGCTGATTGTACTAAGTCCTTCCATCTGCAGCTTCAACCTAAGAAGACCTTTCCCAGTTTCTCAAAACATGGTTCTTAATCTGTTGTCTCTGCCATTTCAGGAACTTTATGAGAATCTCAGTGTTTGAAAAATGAGCTATGTTCTAAGTGGAATATATCCAGAGGTCTCAGCATAATACTAGGACATTAATACTTTCTGCCTGCTAGTCAGCCTCCACTTAATGACATCTAGGAGCCAACAGGCTTTTAAGGTAAGTTTCACCTTTCAGTGATATTAACATGCCTTTTTTTTTTTTTGGTTTAGCATATTTACAAAAGAGAAACTAGCTCTCTGAGTTAAAAAAAAAAGGGCCTTATACCCTTTCTATTTACTAGAGAAAAAATAGCCAGTAACATGTTTATTCAAAACAGTGCTCCATCATACTCTGACAAGAAGACCTTTTGCCTAAGAGACTAGTTATGAAGGAGTGAGCTTCATTGAACTTGGTTTGGATGGAATGCGTTTTGTCTAATTTACATGGCCAACTTTTCATTTTCTGTCCTTGGTGTTAGGACTGATACTCTTAGAGAGTGTCTGTTTTCTTCATGCCTGAATCACCAGAGTGTAGGCCAGCGCCTGCTCATACAGGTTCTTAATGATTACTGGTTAAGTGAAAAATTAAATTCATGAGCTAGGTGCCAGTGGCTCTTGCCTATAATCCCAGCTAATCAGGAGGCTGAGATCTGAGGATTGTGGTTTGAAGCCATCCTGGCAGGAAAGTCAATAAGACTTGTGTTTCCCATTAACTAGCAAGAAAGCCAGAAGAAGAGCTGTGGCTCAAGTGATAGAGCATTAGCCTCGAGCAGAAAAGCTCACTCAGCACCCAGGCCTTGAGTTCAGACCCCAGGACTGGCACCAAAGAAGAAACAAAAGTCATGAAGCTGGGAGCCAGTAATCTTAGCTACTTGGGGATGAAACCTGAAAATCATGGTTCAACTCTAGTCCTGCATGAAAATATGTGACACTCTCATCTCAGTCAACCACTAAAAAGACAGAAGTTGAGCTGTTGCTCAAGTGGTAGAGTAACAGCCTTGAGCAAAAAGGCTAAGGGATAGTACCTAGGCCCTAAGTTCAAGCCCCAGTTCTGACACGAAGAAAAATTAATGAACATAGAGCTGATAGAAAAAGTCGACTGTAAAGCAATATCTCATGTTATACCAGCAGCCTCTCACATATGCTTCCTGTACCTTCTGATCACATCAGAAGAGCATGTTGAATAGTTAACCTACACCATCTACATTTATGTAAGTAAACTGGGTAGAATTTGCCCAGTGATGGGCTTGCCTAATGAAGTAGTTCTCTAAATCTGGTGATGGGCTTGCCTAATGAAATAGTTCTTTAAATCCATCTCTGTTGTTTGTTAGTAATGCATGACTGTATGGGATAGTGCCAGCCACTACATACTGAAGTCCTCTGCAAGTATGTGAATCACCTCTTGAACACTGCCACTGTCCTGCTAATTAAAGGCAGGCTCTGCTGGCTTTGCTGCCTAACCAGTTCGCAACTGCACCACAGAGATCCACACTCTGTTTACTTGTTGCTAAAATGAACTGTTATTTCTCCTGAAAATGGTGTTAAATTTTCATGTTTGCCAGGAAACACCATGGCCCATGCTGCTGTCTTGATTCCGAGGTTGTTTCAAGGCTCTCTTGGTGTCATCTGCACTCAGCCTTCCTTGTGGAGGTTGACATCCAGCACTTGGCGTCACCTTGCTCAAACCAGGTAAGTGATGAGCCTAAAGTGTTATATGAAGTTGATTTTCAAAGAGATCTGACCTGTGGATGGGTCTAGGAGGCCTGCCAAACACTGTAAAGAAGCAGTATGTGCATATCACTACAGCTTGTTGAACTTTAGTTAGATGTACAAATTTTCCCAGGCTGTTCTGCATTATATTGTACGTAGAATAACCATGATATTATAGGGAAACTACTCTTATGTTTTAAGAGGATAACATTTAACCTTAATTTTACTTTTTATTAAAGCATAATGAAATCCAAAAGGAAAACTGATCACTTGGAGAGAACTGCGAGTGTCATTCGGCAGGAGGTTTGTATGTTTGGGTTGGGGCAGGGTTCTGTGTTTGGATAGTTTGCACATTGGTTTATGGGAGAGGCATTGGTTGAGACTGGTCCCTTTGAAGGACAGGGACATTAAGTTTTATTTTTCTGTTCTTACATTTTCTAACAAGAAAATTTAAAAAGATGACAGAAGTACTGAATTTTTCCCTTTAAACATGGGTGAATGGATTAATTTTTGGTGAGAGACTATTAGCAGTCAAGAGAACTTCCTTACAGATCTGATGCTTAGGGTTATATTTTTTTAGAGCCTACATTTTATGAATGGTTTCTTTTTCTCCTTTCCCCTCCTTTATTTTGGCATGTCTCAGAGTCCTTATTCATCCTTAGAACCACTTGTATTCCCTGAAGGCAACTCTCACCTCTGAGGAGAAAGGTGGACGAGCTCTTGTTGCCCTTCCCAAGCACAGATTTTCCTCATCATATTCAGAGTGTAGAAACTAATCTGCCACCTGCAAGGGTGTCAAGGGCTGGGCAGTAAAGGATCCTCACCCTAACCTCAGTGAGTAATGCCATTTTCACTTAAAGACATAATCTAGGTATTTGACTGCATTATTTGACTTGTTTCACACTTAGTATATTTAGCTTCATGAGCTCAGTCTATTTAAGCTAATGGTTTAAAAATGCTATGATATACATACCTATAAACATGATTAGAAATTGTATTGTCTTGTAATGGATTAATAGAAGACAGTAAGGAGATTGTATTGTTTAAGTCCTACTTTTAAAATGAATTCTACTTTTACAAAATTGCTCTGGGACTGATCAAGCTATAAGTTGCCATTTTTTTTTAAGTCTATGAAATTAGCTCAGCAGAGAATGTATATGTGAAAATACATTTTCCTCATTGATTATAAATCTGAAAATATTTTTATTTGTTTAGCATATAAAAATAGTGTAAGATTTATTAGGATTTCCCTTTTTAGAAGTAAAAAAAATTGTGCTATACTATTGCCCATTACGTTGAGGCAGGAAAATAAAACAGGTGCTGGCAAACTTTGTGTAAGGGGCCAACTAGTACAGATTTTCAGCTCTGTAGGTCATGTCTCAATTTCAGCTTCAAGACTCTGGTGTGAAAACAGTTGTAATAATATGTAAGCAAATGAGTGTTGATGTCCCAGGAAAATTTTTTACCCAGATACTGAAGGATTTGGCCTAAAGGTAATAAGTTGCCAGTCTGTCTATTAGGGTAATTATCTCAGCGTTTTTAGGATAAAAATATTGGGGCTTTTAGCTTTTTTTTTTTTTTCAAGTTAATGTAAACTTGACAAGTGTGAAGAGTTGAGAATCTTAATTCCTTAGTAATCAGAAAGTTAGTTTTAAATTTCTCTTCCGTAAGAAGACTTTACTAATTTAATTTCTTTTCCTCTTGTTCCTAATTTCCACTTTCCCAAACAGAGTGAGCACTGAGAGATGGGAGGAACTGGAGGAAGCAGGATGATTGCTGGGGACACTATCTTGGTGTATGGCATTAGGATTTTTCCAGAGGGTACTAATTATCCACAAACTAGGAGCTTGTCCATACTGAACAGACCTGCAGGCTGGACCTGGACAGAACCAGACTAGTTCTTCTCTAGTATTGTATTAGCCAGTACAAAGCTCCCACATACCATTTGTTCTTCAGCTGAAGTCCAGTAGGTTTCCTAATGATAGGCTACCCTCTACATTTTACAAAAGCAATGAACGTGGCCTAGGGTATGTCTATGGGTTTTTCCCAGACACAAAGCAAGCTGCAGCTTAGAATTCTTAAGTTCCCAGGCCATGACCCAGTGGCCTCCTCCCAAGTGAGTAGAAAATGGAATAATCACTCACCCTGAAGCAACCTTTCAGTATCTGGCATTGTTATCTGCTCTGGAAAACTTACCGAGTGACTGTTGAATGATCTTAGTGCTTCTTTCACTGACTATAAGCAGTCTGAAGTCATGCTGATGAGGAAACTCAAGTTCTAATTTTTTTTTCCTAGAAGACTGAGGAATAAGTCCAAGTCACCTTAGGAATGTCAAGATAAGAGTAGAAATATTGTAAAGCAGAATTGTTCAGGCAAGAGCAATATATTGGATGGGTCATTTTATACTTGGCCTCTGGAGGATTGGCCCACTCAGCAAGATACACAGTGTCCATCAGTTTTGTGGAACCATTCGGCGAAGAGTGGTGTTAATTAGATAATTCCTATGCACTCATTTATTTATTTGGAAATGTGCCAGACACTGTGCCAGGTACTGGGCATCGAAAGTGCTAAACAAGCCATAGTCCTCAGGTTTTTAGTAGTGGTCTGCTTCATAGAAACTGACTTTGTGCACTTAATTGATTTTGGAAAAGCTAATTGTTTCACTGGTACTAGTTTGCTTTTACCCTATAGTGTCTTATGTGTATTGTTGCCTTCCTGTTTACAAAGCTTCTAATTTCACAATAGATTGGTTTGTGATTCTCAGAGCCACACTGGGAGTGAGGAATAGCATTCCCATTTTCATCTCACTGATGGGGGAGTTAAGATGCAGAGATTTTGATGGGACCATCCTGCATCCTGATGTGACTGAGGTAGTCTTGGTGTGTGCCTTCCCTTCAGAGTAATAAACATAAAGAGCACTGTCACTTCAGAACTGCCTTGCTTTTGATCAGGACTCATCCCTGTGACCCAAGTTTAAACGACATGTTCAGTAAGGGGAGGACTCTGCACTTGATCTCAGGTCTCTCATAATCAAATTAGCTTTTCTTACAACAAAAGATTACCTCTTGGTTTCATTGAGCATTGTGTTACTAGGCATAAGAAAATGGCGAGTTACTAACGACACAGTGGTTAAGCCAAAGGGCTAGGCTCTTGGGCCAGAAACCTTTGGAGACATTGTGGTTCCAGTGCTGATCTTTGAGTGCTCACAGTGTGCTCGACCCAGGGTTTTGTCGAAGCACGGGTTGGAGTGGAATAGACTGCGTAGCTGGAGAGTGGACTATGTTGTACATGTAACTGTACAATATTCTGCTAGTCAGCCACTATGCCTTTTGAGGGGATTGTGTGCTTCCATGGGAGAAAGGGATATGCCTTTCATGTGCTTTATTTTTCAGGAGCTGTATACTTCACCATATTGTCCCCAATGACAAAACATGATGTGAAGAGCTACCTGGGGCACCCATCATCTAGAGGTAGTTATAGAAAGGTCAGGGAGATTAGGCCACTGTCTCTGGGAGAAACTCCCAAGGAGGGACAGTCTAATGGCCTGGCAGCTAGTCTGGCTCATTGGAGTATACAGCTCACTTCTGGGAGTGAGAGCCTTCAAAGAAAAGGAGGGTCCTTAGAGGCTGTCACACTGCAGCCACACAGGACTTGATTTTGGATAGAATATGTACACATAATCCTAGTTTTGTAGCAGATTTACTTGAATAAATCCCTTTGTGCAGAGGAGTGGTAGTGATAGCCATATCAAGAGATGGGGTGATAAGGTCTTGTTCATATAGACAAACTGCAAAATGAGAATGTTGTCTGCACAGCTGCTATTGCTTACACCTCGGAAATACCTGGGGACTACAGTCACTACAGTGTGGTGACAATGTGTGACACTCATACCCTTGGTTTAGTAAACAGTGGTAAGGCTCTTTTCCTTCTCTCTCCAAAGGGACCAAATCAAGTGCAATGAATGAGGGCCTGCTATGTGCTGGGACTGTAGCATTATTCTCTATGTTTAGTTACTATGGTGTGTCTTGTGGGCAAACCACAGGAAGTGAGATGTGAAAAAAACTGTGAATGAAATAAAACAAGGTTATGGAAGTGAGGTTATGGGAGGGCATACTGGCTAGAGGCAGTAGGGCCATTTAAATCTATACTTCATACTTAAGCTGAGACTTAGATAAGAAAAAGAGCTAGCCATGTGCTTAGCATTCTGGCAGGGGGACGAGGATGGCATGGTTTGGGGACAGGAAAAAGGCTGGTGTATTGCAGGGCAGTGATGTAAGAAAGGATGATGGATGACCAGGCTGTATAAATGATTGCTCCTCAATAAGGAGTTGGAATTTATTTTGGGGATAATGTCAGGCTTAAGCAGGAAATTGAATGAAATCTCATTTTAAATGAGATGTATATTTGTTTGGTATAAATTAAGCTTTGTTGTGCTTTGGCCTTAAGTTGGAAGCTGTCATAGGAGAGGTGTAGGTGGTGAGGATGCAGAGTGGGAGATGGGGTTCACAGGTAGAAGAAAGCAACATGGTTTCTAGGTTTTACAGCTGAAGAATCTAGCAGCTAATGATGCAGTGGTGGTGGAAAATACTTGCTAAAATGGGGAAGGATAAGGAAGTGGCTTGGGAATAATCTGGAGTGGGACTAGGGGAACTGGTGGGGTAACAGATGAAACAAGGTTATTCATGTGTTCTAGAGCTCATATCTGCTATTGAACCTGAATCATAAGAGTACTTGGGGTGCATTTAGCTATTTTAACTAATTTGATATATGTTTAAGTTTTTCTATAATATAAGGGAAAAAATTTTAGGAAAAAATAGTTATGGATTATTTTGAGGCGGTTGAAAGGATACTATCCTTTGCTATTTATTTCTCCCTGGGAGAAATGAGGAATGTATTTTGAGATGAGAATTCAAATCAGCAGCTGTGTACGTGTGAGTTTGGCATTTACTGGTGGAAATGAGGTCTAAGACTCAGAGGGGATGGGGAGGAGGTCCCAGGTCTCAGCCCTGCTTTGGTCAACAATTAGAGGGCAAACAGAAGAGCCAGGGCCAGGAAAGAAGAGAGAAGAGGAATGGCAGCAGGCTGGAGGAAAGTCAGCCTTATGGTTGAGGCCAGGAGAAAGTGCTGGGAGAAGGAGGGAATGGCCAGCTCTGGTGCATTACATTGAGTGGTTCTCTCTGAGTTTACCACAATGGCTGCCTAGAGTCTACTGCTGAACATTAGAGGCCTGACTGGGGTGGGTTGGAAAGAGAATAAGTGAGGCACTGGCAGAAGGATCTTGAGTTAGAGGCTAGTCTGTAGTATATGGTGAGACTTTGACTTGGAACAACAACAAAAAAAATGGAATCAGAAACATACCTAACTCTTGACATGTTTTGATAGGAATAGGAGCAGAGAAATGAAGTGACAGCTGAATGAAACCTGTTGCATTTTAAGAAACAGCAAAACACAGAAGTGCTGGATCAGTTTTGGCACTTGCTAGATCTGGGATCCCAGATTTCCTCATGTGAAAAAAGAGCAGGGGGGCTTTTGGGCCATTGTGAAGATTGGATGAATGAATGCATGTAAAGTTCCTGGCATGTGGTGGATCAGTGCTGTCAGTAAGCATCTGAGATGGGAAATCGTATAGCTCACTCACATTTTTTTTGTGGATCATGGGGCTTGAACTTGGCCTGGGTGCTGTCCCTGAGCCCTTCAGCTCAAGGCTACCGCCCTACCCTTGAACCAAGCCCCATTTCCCATTTTCTAGAGGTTAATTGGAGATAAGAATCTCAGGTCCTTTTGTGCCCAGGCTGGCTTTGAACCGTGATCCTCAGATCTCATCTTCCTGAGTAGCTAGGATTACAGGTGTAAGGCACTGCGCCGGCACACTCACATTCTTTATGCTTAAAATGTCATACTGGGGTTTGCACTCAGGGCCTGAGTACTGTCCTTTAGCTCTTTTGCTCAAGGATGGCACTCTACCATTTGAAACCAGTTTCTACTTCTGGCTTATTGGTAGTTAGTTGGAGATAGTCTCACAGACTTTGCAGCCTGGACTAGATTTGAAGTTAGATAGATCCTCATATCTTAACTTCCTGAGTAGCTAGGATTTTGGGCTTGAGTACACCAGCATCACCAACATTCTGATGGAGAGCACAGTTGCTGGAGTGAGGCCCAAGAAGGGCAGCCCAGGTGGACAGGTAGCCTTTAGTAGGAGTAAGATGTCACCTATCATGCCAGGACACAGTGTTGACCAGTATCATCCACTTAAGTAAAATTAGTGGGTAGTCCATCCTTTTTCCCTTCCTTCATTTTTTCCCTCACTTTTGTGTGTCATGGGGCTTGAACTCTGGGCCTGGGTGCTGTCCCTGAGCTCTTCAGCTCAAGGCTACCACACTATCCCTTGAGCCACAGCCCTAGATCCCGTTTTCTAGTGATTAATTGGAGATAAGAGTCTCATGTTCTTTAGTGCCCAGGCTGACTTTGAACCGTGATCCTCAGATCTCAGCCTACTGAGTAGCTAGGATTGCAGGCGTGAGCCACTGCTCTGGCTTTTCCTTTATTTTCTTAAGACAGGGTCTGACTATGTAGCCCAGGCTGACCTTGAACTTGTGTTCTTCTCAAGTAGTTTGTCAGTAACTCAAGATTGACTTAAAAAAAAAATTAGGTTCTGGGGGCTGGGAGCATAGCCTAGTGGTAGGCTGCTCGCCTAGCTTGTACAAAGCCCTGGATTTGATTCCTCAGTACCACATACACAGAAAAAGCTAGAAGTGGTGTTGTGGCTCAAGTGGTAGAATGCTAGCATTGAGAAAGCCTAAGGACAATGCCCAGGCCCTGAGTTCAAGCCCCAGAATTGGCAAAAAAAATAAATTAGGTTCCTCCATGTCAGATTGGGATTCTGGACATTTCCATAATTTCTTGTGAGTCTTGGCATCCTCATGCATAAAGTGGCATAGTCTCAGTAGTTTCCTTCAGCTCCAAAGTTTTCTGAGCCTAACTATAATATTTTCTTAGATTATGTCTAATACTGGCTTTGCCTAATTTTTTTTTAATACAGAAAGTGAATAAATAGGAATGAACATAGGGGAAGCCAGTCAGGTTTCCAAAGATTAATTTCCTGTATGATACCTGCATCAGCATTATCATTCCTATCAACATATCCCACAAAAAAAAAACAGCTTTTGAAAATAAATGAGATGCAATTTCCTTTTGCATGCTGACTTGGTAGAAGCATTAAAGTATACTGGTGGAAGTTGGCAACTGTGGTATTTTATTGAAGAGTCTAAATGTTATTTTATGGAGAGCTTCATTTCCTGCCATGTGTTTTAACTTAGAACATGGCTAGTTGTGTTTTGGTTATGGAATCTTTTGACTCATTAACTATAAAAGCAAGTAGAATATTAAAACATAGTTTGTCCATTATGTTTTACTTATTCAGTAAAAAGTGAAGAAAGAATGCTGTATGTCAAGAATCACAACTATAGATCCTAGTTATCTGAACTAACTTCAAAACAAAATAAACAAGGGGCCTATGGAGAGATCTATGTTTTAAATACACATGGCTAGACATTTTATATACTATGTGCCATTAAGCAGTATGTAAACAGTCTTTAAAAATCATGAGTTATGCTAGGCATTTTGGGTTTCAGTTACAGTAGTTTTGTCTAGACTCTTAGGACGAATAGCATTAGATACATAGCTGCTTTAATACCAAAGAACAAAATAATTCATATGGGATTTTTGGCCATAGATCTTATCTAAAGGAAAATATGACTTAATAGGAAGTTTAACTTTTCTTTTCCCTTTACCTTCCTCTGATATGAGACCATTTCGGTTAGCAGAGGTAGATACCAATTCCATTGAAGGAGCCCAAGCCCTCTCTGGCCACTCCCACATTTTTAAACAAGAATCTGGGTTTTCTCTGGTGTCTTTCTTTTTTTTCATATTTTTTATTGTAATTAATAGAAGGGTTATATTCACCAGATAGAAGGTACATTACTTAACATACATTGATACCCTTTCTCATGTCTTGGGCCCCATTTCCCTCTCCCCACCCCCACCCCTGCCTCCCATCTTGTTTTCCTCCCTTCCCTATCTGACTTCAAATAACCAAATACACATATATACAATATATCAAATAACCAGGTGAAATACTGTAACAATATGAGATAACTAAGGGACAGCAAAATTGATGAGAGGTAACATAGTACATTAAGGGCAACAATCACTCATATGGCTTTTGTTTCTATATCCTGGAGGTCCTTTCATTTAGCATCATTCTATTTGGCCTTATGTATCTAGGTTTGTTCCATTGTAAATCTCTGCTAGGAGAGCCCAAGGTTTCTACTGATTATGACAAATGAGGGAAACCATTGAGCCTAAGTTCCTTTAAGTCTGGCTTACTTCACTTAATATTTTTTTTTCTTAAGTCTTTTCATTTCCTTACAAATGGGGCAATGCCATTCTTTCTGATAGCAGCATAGAATTCCATTGTGTATAAGTACCACATCTTGTTGATCCACTCATCAACTGAGGGACAACTGGGTTGGTTCCGTATCTTTGCTATGGTGAATAGTGCTGCAATGAACATTGTTGTGCTAGTGGATTTAGTCTGTCCTTGTTTCTGGATGATTTGGTAAATGACAAGTAGTGAAATTGCTGGGTCATAGGGGAGTTCTATGTTTAGTCTGAGGAACTGCCATACTGCTTTCCATAGTGTTGAACAAGTTTGCACTCCCACCAACAGTGTAGTAGTGATCCCTCCTGGCCACAACAGCATCTGTTGTTATTAGATTTCTTGATCCTGGCCATTCTAACTGAAGTGAGGTGGAATCTTAAGAGTTGTTTTGATTTGCATTTCTTTTATGGTCTCTGGTGTCTTTCTTGTACCCTTTTTAAAAGCAAGAAAATGCTCCTGGGGGCTGGGAGTTTGGCGTAGTGGTTAAAGTGCTTGCCTAGCATGCATGAAGACCCGGGTTCGATTCCTTGGTACCACATACATAGAAAAATGCCAGAAGTGGTGCTGAGGCTCAAGTGGTAGAGCTCTAGCCTTGAGAAAGTCCAAGGACAGTGCTCAGGCCCTGAGCTCAAGCCCAGGACTGGCAAAAAAAAAAAAAAAAAGAAAGAAAGAAAATGCTCCTGAACTTTTGCTCACCTTTGTAAACTGGTTTTACTTTAGTTTTCAATTTTGCAGGTGCTTATGGAACCTTATGGGTCACTAAGCTTGATTGAAGGAGCTGATTTAGGTATATATCCTGTCCCTTTCTGGACCATATTTGCATTAATCTGTGGCATATATAATAGGAAGGAGTGCATTTTGTTTGTACAGTTGAGAGCATGGAGGTAAGAGATAGAGAAGGAATATTTGAGCAGGGTCTGAAAATATAGGGAGTAAGTAATGGGATGGAGAGGATATGGCGCATAGTTTGGGGGTGGGTGTATGGGTGTTAGGTGTCTTTGGAAACCAGTAGGTTGTCTGCTAACTAGGAAACTGTAACATAGGGATCCAGGAGGAGCTTGAGCTGGTATGGATTACATAGCCATTTACCTTTTTTCTTGTTATGTAGAGCCTCAGAAGCTGTGTGAGCTGAGGAGTAACCCAAGTTGAACCATAGCAGTAGTCACTCATTGACTGGTTTGAGTCCCACAAGAAAGAAGCCAGGATAACAGTGAAAATGAAAAAAAAAAATTTCAGCTAGGATGGTGAAGGTGAGAAATAGTTGAATTCATGGACACTTGGTTGTGTTAGACAGCATACTAGAAGAGTCAAGTGTTTGTATATCAACTGAGAATAGATTTGACAGCATTGACTTGGAGAGGTTCAGAATTGAAATCCTGGTGATAGAAAGCAGCTGATTTTGCAGGGCTCTGTCAGGATTGGGGCAGCCTTCTATCCCCTCCCCTCTCCCTCCCTTCCCTTCCTCCCCTCCCTTCCCTCTTCCCCTCCCCTCCCCCTTCCCCTCCCCTCCCCTCCCCTCCCCTCCCCTCCCCTCCCTCCCTCCCTCCCTCCCTCCCTCCCTCCCTCCCTCCCTCCCTCCCTCCCTCCCTCCCTTCCTTTTTCCCCCAGTCCTGGGGCTTGAACTCAGGGCTTGGGCACTGACTCTGAGCTTCTTTTGCTCAAGGTCTGCTGTATTCTACCACTTGAGCCACAGCACCACTTCGAGCTTTTTCTGTTTATGTGGTACTAGGAAATGGAACCCAGAGCTTCATGTATGCTAAGCAAGCATTCTACCACTAAGCCATATTCCCAGCTTGGGGCTGGGTGGTGGGGGAGGCAGTCTTCTGCAGTTCTGCATCCAGATTCTCCAGTTCCAAATACCACACTCTGGTGCCCAGAATTAGGCAAGAATGTGGCAGATTTAATTCTACATAGGTAGAGTTTACCATTGAGGTAGTGCTGTCGTATGATAAAGGGTCAAGCTAATCTGGGTTTGAAGTTCCTAGCCTAGGTGATCTTGATCAAGTGTGGGACCTTCCTGATTATTCATCTGCTAGATGAGATCCAATCATTCGTAGCAACTGAAGGTTTATGTGCACAAGAACGTGAAACATTTAACCCAACCCCTGGTGTTTGAAATAATGGCATTATGGTAATCAAGTGTGTGTGTGTGTGTTATATGTGGTATGTTGTATGTGTGTTGAGGGTTAGCAAAGGCTCCCATTGAGGAATGGGATAAGGAATAGTAAAAGTTAGGGGGCGGGGGCGGAGAGGCAGGAGGGAATCTGAAGAGTTCAATGTCGGCTGTCTCAGGCACTGAGAATTCTTCAGGAAGAGGGGAACTGACACCAGACACTGAATATGGTTTTCACAAAGCATTGACCAACCTGCAGAGGATAAGATGAAGAAGAGCATAGGCCTGGTGTCCTCAGGAAAAAAGGAAGATTCTGTAGGCTAAGGCAGAGCGCATCTCAGAGGTAGGGATAGAAAGTGGGATTTTGAGAATACCTGAAGACACTATGGCTTGAGGTTTGCACTCATGTAATAATCAGTGGGATAAATGTACACATGCTACAAGCCCATCACATAGCACAGTTCCTGATAATTGACCATGGGTCCTGGCATGCAGGGCTCAGTGGGCACAGCACTGTGCAACAGCTACAAATACTAATATTGAAGTGAAATAGGTAATGTGAAATGAATACTCATAAGGCCTAATCAGTGTAGTGAGATACATTATAACAAACGTGTAATAAATATCATGGCCAGTCCTATTAGAAGTGTTTTGTATCTATTGTGTAGCCCTTCCAATCGAAAGCAGATACACTGTGACAATAGTGCTCTCACACTCTATAGCGAAGGGCTCCTTCTGTTGTTCTTTCCAGGTTGTGAAAGGTTTATGTTTTAGAAAATACAATAAATGAATTAGAAATAATTGAAAGCAAAGACATGAGTGCAGACCCAATTGTGTTACTAGTCAATAAACACAGCTACCTTGTAAAAATGCTGGGGAAAAAGTTGTAAGTGCTTGCTTTACTTTCTGCAGTTTGTCATGTGTAGCTTCCACACTCAGAAGCACTAGTAGTGATGAAGAGTCAGGTGCCAGGCAGGTTGCTTGTGGGCTACCCCCCACCTCCTAAGCCTTTTCTAGGCAGCCTAACCCAGTTCATAGCAACACAGTACATGGCACAGGGCAAATATTTGTCAAATATATGCTTGTTAGACCCTGTTGATGCAGAGTAAGAGTAGTATTGTAGCAAGTCTTTCAAAAAGAAATTAAAAATTTTCCCCAAGAGTGCTTGCCTAGCATGCACAAAGCCCTAGGTTTGATTCTTCTGTACCACATACATATAGAAAAAGCCAGAAGTGGTACTGTGGCTCAAGAAGTAGAGCACTAGTCTTGAGAAAGCCCAAGGACAGTGCCCAGACTCTTGAGTTCAAGCCCCAGGACTGGCAAAAAAAAAAAAAAAAATTACCTCAAAATAATCAGAGTTCCCAGAAAGCCTCTTTGTCCCTTTGCTAGGCATGCATTACCCTGGTTTGGTTCACCTTGGCTCTAGGTCGTGGCCACAGCTAAAGTATGTGGAGCTGCCAGTGAGTCACCGTCAGTGAAGAGCCTGCACTTGCTTGTTGCTGATCAAGACTTTTCCTTTAAAGCTGGCCAGTGGTAAGTAACATTTCTTTTTTCCCAAGAATATATATTTAAGAAGGTGCTATCAGAAGGGTTTATGTTTTCTTCTAGAAAGAACTTCTATAGCTATCTTTCATTGCTGGGTTGCAGCCATGTTGGCTACCCTGCAGACCACCCCCCAGGAGAAGACACTAAGGTCATTTCCATTCACGGTGAGCACAGAGAATATTTCTCCTTTCTTGGCTGGAACCCATGTTTTTCTCAGTCATACATGAAAATTGCTTTGAATTTTCCAAGCTTCAAACAAAGCAGCTAGTTCTGGTCCAAGGAACCGACAGCTCTGATAATTGGGTTCTGCAGGAAAGCTTGCTAATGGAATGCGCCGCAATAATCTAATCTGTTTGAGTTATGTGTTGCTGGGGAGTTGTATGTTTCTAAAAAACTAGTCTTCTTTATGCCTAATCCAGAGGAGAAAAAGCAACCTGAAAAAAGAATAGCCTGCTAGATCATTACAGGGCTGACCATTCTCTGCACTGAATTCCTGTATCATTCATATCTTGTCTGGACTGAGTCTAAAATATTTTGCTTAATTTATTATTAGGATTCCTCAGTCAGCCCCACGCACCCCTCCTACAAATCACAAGTGTGTCTGTCCCTTTCGACTCTGAGGACTAATCAGTATGCTGACAGGCTAACAGCCCAGCTGTCCCACTTCCTCCCAGTGGTCTCACAAAGCTGCAATTCAAGTGGAATTATAAATAAAGCAGCTTGTATTTCCCTAGGAAAGGTGTGTTTGGGTGTGTGTGGCCTTTATTTAAATAAAGCTTTCATTCCTAAATGAATTTCTGGCATGTCAGTCACCATAGTATTTCTTAGGAGTCACTTGACTAATTTTGGCAGTCCATCTGGAAATGTGGTTTTGTTAGGAGGAGGATGTGTGATAATAGCAAGAGTTAGCAGCCTTGTGTTAATAGTTTGCCTTTGAATTTAGAACTAGAAAACAAGATGCTGATTGCAATAATTTGCGTTTGTGAAGCAATTTACTGCAATCTTTGCACATGTTCAGTGATACATATTAAATGCATTTTGGCAGTTTCAGGGGGTAGGCAACGTATTTACCCCCTCAAAAATGGTTTAGCAGTTATTACATTGAAAAGTAGAAACTTTAATTGTAATGATCTCTGTTGTTTCTCTCCCCTGCTCCCCCATATTCCCTTGTATGGAGTGCTTGTGTCTTGTGCATTGCATTGTCTCTGAACCTTTAACTCTGAATTCTTCCCAGACTCAGACCCCAATCTCCTGGTTGGGAAAGACATCCTGGTGTGCTTGCTAGTGTGTTAGCACTGATAGGCTGCAGTACCCTGATGAGAATAATGTTCTGTAGTAGTGTGTATAAAAATTGGTCCAGCAGTGCTGCTCAAAAGAAAAGCAACCAGAGTTGGTGTGATGTGGCCTGTCCCCTCACTGATGGGAGCTCTGGATTTAGTATGTGCCCAACAATTCTGGCTTCAGGAGTAAGATGGGGTGGGGCCAGTGTGCTAGTGTAGGTCAGCAGCATTCCTTGGCCCTGGGCTCTCCTCTTTTAAAAGCTTGCAACCAGAGTTATAGGCCCAAACCCCTGAGATTTCATATGTCAAGGACTCATTTCAGTATAAAAAAAATGAAATGATGACAGTGAAGGGCAGAGAAAGGAAATTTCATATAGTTGTGAGAAGAGGCTAAGTAAACACTTCACTCCATCTTTAGCCATACGTGCAGAGATGAGCTATAGATTAAATAGATAGCTGGAGACAGAGGAAGAGAGGCAATGATAATTGTTCAACAGTTTTGATTAAAGTGTGACCTGGCTGAGTTACTTCAGTGCTTGTTTCTGGAGAGGTTCTGGAGAAGTAGTTTTTACTGTCTTCACTGGTCAAATAAACAAGTCATCAAATTTCCTAGTCTGTCATAAAGATATCTTTCCAGATTCCAGTAGTTGCAGGAGAATAGCTTAGGGCAAAGACAGATGCGGAATGGAGGCAGGGAGAGGAGGAAGAAATAAGTGGTGAGCTTCATCAGTATTCATCTTCTGTATTTGGAAATACCCTTTATATAACACATGCTAGTAAAAAATTCCTTAAAGAATAATGGAGGCAAGAATGCCAGGCTTTATTCCTGCTTCTGGTTGATTCATAGGTCCAAGTAAGTAATCAGTGCTTTTCAGAACTTCTTAAACGACCATTGACTTATTGTATGCTGTAGGGGCTGTGTGTGGTATTTGACCTTCTGTTTACAGGAATGCTATTTCTCTTAGGTTGGTGATGTCCTGTGTTCTTGTTAGATGGCTTTGTGCCATCAAATTCTGTGGAGAAGACAGTGAGGACTAGGTGGGAGGGAGGTGGGATATGGCTGCTAGGCAGTCTGTGAAATTAGGATTGTGAATAGGGTGCCACTAGTGATAAAGGAAAGGATCACAGCCAGGCTGGGCTCTGGGTGATTTGATTGGGCCAGAGCTTCGCACCTCTGAATTCTTCACCTGTGGCCTCCTCTCATACCTGAGAATGAGGTTCCAGATCTAACTCTTGGTAAGCAGGTGAATGCTGTTCATGAGTAGAGCTTTGACCCTGGGTCCTCATGGAGACCCTTCCACTTAAACCAGAGGTTGATCTCAGATGGGCTCTGCCTGGGCCATATTGTATTGTGCTGGGCCCTCCATGGGGAACTGGTACCTGACCTAAGAAACTGGTTCTGAGAAGTCAAGCTGTCTGATCCAGAGGGAAAGACCTCAAAATGTTTCTCATGGGCCAGGAGCCTGACTTAGTGATAGACTGCTCACCTAGTATGCACTAAGCCCTGGATTCGACTCCTCAGTACGATATACACAGAAAAGGCCAGAAGTGGTGCTGTGGCTTAAGTGACAGAGTGCTAGCCTTGAGCACAAAGTGTCCAAGGACAGTGCCCAGGCCCTGAGTTCAAGCCCCAGGACTGGTAAAAACAAGTTTCTCATTAGGCTAGAGCTAAAGCTGTTGGACTCCTTTTACTAGAAGGCTGCCTTGCTCCTTGGTGGGGCCAGGCTTTCTTCTCCCTGCCTGAGTGTGGAAAGGGTGTGCAGTGGGTGACTTTCAGTATTCCAGTGTAGTTCCAGATGCCTGTCTCCTACGATGGCTACGCTGTTGTGGGTATGGAGACTGCCCAGCCCACGTGCTTGTGTTCTACTTGCTAGCTCTGGAATGGGAGTGTCTTCCATATTTCCCTAGGCATCAGAATTCAAACCTTAAAAGGAGAAACGATCATGTTTGAGAATATTGTACATGTTTAGCACAGTGCCTAATGTTAACTTGCTTAGCTTGGTTTTACTTTGTTCTTGTTAGTACTTAGCTAGTTAGATAATTTGTGTTGGTGGAGCCAGGCAGGGTACAGATTACTGTTCTTAGTTCCCTGCAGTGCAGCTGTTTCGTGGAAGAATGGTGGACCATTCTTCACATGAACACACAAAAAGCTTTGCATCCCCTGGCTCTTTGTTGAGACTCTGGTTTTCCATTACTTCTGTAGATTTTGTTTCCCTTTGTTTTGGTATTACTAGGGTTTGAACTCGGGGCCTTGCACGTGAAGGCACCTTACTGCCTGAGTCACACTTCTAGCCCTGTTCTTGATGTTGTTTTGTTTTTGAGATAGGGTCTCTCTTCCTACCTGGATATATACTTGGGCCTCAGTGCACCATGATGGCTTCTCACATCTCTGGGGACACACATGAACGTCTGTCCAGCTTCACTCCATGGAGATAGAATCTTATGGGATTTTTTTCCTTTTTTTTTTTTTTTTTGCCTGAGCTGGCCTGGTACTACCATTCTCCCAATCACCCTCCATGTAGTTTGGAATGTTAATAGGTGTGTGCTGCTACATCTAGTTATGGATTGAGAAGAGGAAATGGGAAAACAGCGGTTTCCCATTCTCACCTACCCAAGTAGTTAGGATTATAGGCATGAACTTCTGCCACCACCAGGCTTACAATGTGTTTTTAAAGATTCACAGCCTATCCTCTGTGAAATTTTAAACCTCCATTTCTGGTAGGATCGCCTTTTCTCTTTTGCCCTGCCTCTATATTGTAAGCAGATTTTATTATATATTTTAATTATATTTGGTAATTTTTCTACTATTAGAGTGGGTAGAGGCAGAAGCTCTCAATGTGTGTGTGTCTGTGTCTCCCTGCCTGCCTCCTTCCCTCCCACCCACGAGTTCCAGGGTGCTTCATAGGAGGCTTCCTTTTCCATGGGGTTTGTACTAGTGAGGAGCTCGAAGTGTGGTACAAGACTACTTGGGCTCTCACAGTACAGCTTCATCATTTGGCTACAGTTTACATGTCCAGTCTGGGTGGTCTCAGCACCGGGTACTTGGGCTACTGTGGCAGGACCTGGCTGCCTGGTGAGTCAGTTGGACATCACTATGCTGCTGTGCTCTACAGCTGGACTTCTCAGTTCTATATATACACACTAGGTGCTTCAGCTTAAGGCTCCAGGGGCAGGCCTACAGTGGGCATTTTTTTGAGGCTTGAACTCAGCCTATATGCAGTCCCCAAGCTTATTCTCTCAAGGCTGGTACTCTACCGCTTGAACCACAGCTCCACTTGCTGATTTTTGATGGTTAATTGGAGATAAGATAATGGTGGGCTGGCTTTGAACCACAATCTCAGCCTCCGGAGGCATAAGCCACTGGCATCTGGCTAAAATGGGCATTTTTAAAAGGTGTTGTTTAAAGCCTAATTCTTTCTTGAACACGTTTTATGAAATGTGTATTGTGCATATTTCTTAAATCCATTCATATAGGACTTTAAATATGACTTCATTTATTTACTAATGAAAGAGGCCCCTTTTTTTTTCTGAAGGTAATTTTCCAAAGTTACTAATAGTTCACTTACTTGAGAAGCGTAATCAGCATTGACCAGCAGAGGGCGCTGTGGTTCAGAAGATGAAGCAGCAGAAAGTAGTTCATTTTTTTTTTTAAGACTTGGAAATGGTGATTCTGTAAACTTCCTGTTGGATAGCATGCAGCAACTGTGCTGTTAATAAATTTGAACTGTTGTCTTTTATGAGTTTTTAACCCTGCCTGAATGAAAGGGAAGCTAAAGTATTCACAGGGAAGAGGCAAATGCAAAATGCATATAAGTGAATGTAGACTGGAGACCTATACTCGCAATCCAGAACTCATATTTGAGACTGGAAACTATTGAATATTTGAGGCTATAGATTAGAGGAAAGTGTATTTTTCTCCCTGTCCTGGAGCTTGAACCCAGGGCCTACGTACTGTCCATGAGCCTCTTTGTGCTCAAGGCTAGCACTCTACCACTTGAGCCACAACACCCATTTCCAGCTCTTTTGAGTAGTTTATTGTAGAAAAGAATCTCATGGGGACTTTTCTGTGCCTGGACTGGCTTCAAACATGATTCTCAGATCTCAGCCTCCTGAAGTAGCTAACTAGATCACAGATATAAGCCACCTGGTGCATTGCATGAAAGTATATCTTAAGGTTATGAAATCAGATCATTACCAGGAATCTTGAATTTTTCCCTCTAAGCTTACTTGAAGGAAAACAACTAGATTCAGATACCTTTTCCTCTTTGATGCAGAGAAACACCTAGAATGGATGTTTTAAGTTACTTAGACTTGGTGATTAGAACTTTTTTTTTTTTTTGCCAGACCTGGGGCTTGAACTCAGGGCCTGAGCACTGTCCTTGGGCTTTCTCAAGGCAACAGCTCTACCACTTGAGCCATAGCATCATTTTCAGCTTTTTCTATCTATGTAGAACCAAGGAATCAAACCCTGGTCTTCATGCATGCTAGGCAAGCACTCTAGCACTCTACCACTAGGTCCAGCTCCTGGCCCTGTGCCAGGCATTGTTCTTTTTTTTTTTTTTTGCCAGTCCTGGGCTTGGACTTGGGGCCTGAGCACTGTCCTTGGGTTCTTTTTCTCAAGGCTAGAGCTCTACTACTTGAGTCTCAGCACCATTTCTGGCTTTTTGCTATGTATGTGGTACCAAGGAATCAAACCCCGGTCTTTGTGCATGCTAGGCAAGCACTTTACCACTGGGCCAAACTCCCGGCCCCCTGATAAGTGACTAAGTTTGATGAATTTCTTATAAATCAGTGAAAATTAGAACTCACCAGTTCTAGTCTTTGATAATTGGCATTAAAGAAGGAGAGATAAGTTTTAGGGGCACAGAAGGCCATGTCACATAAGTTTGGCAGAAACCAATGAGTTTTTGTTGCCTTTTGAAAAAAAAATTAACTTTAAAAAGCACATCTTTGTCAGGCACTGGGTGGCTCACTGGGTCTAGCTACTTAGGAGACTGATGCCTGAGAGGTGTAGTTTAAAGCCAGTGTGGGCAAGAAAGTCTGAAATTCTCATTTCCAGCTATCAAAGAGTCAAAAATGGAGCTGTGGGTCAAGTGGTAGAGTGTTAGCCTTGGGCAACAAAGTTCAGAGACAATGTCCAGGCTCTCAGTTCAAGTCCTAGGACTAGCATGCGTGTCTGCATGTGCATGTGCACACACATAGCCACCAAACTCAACAAAAGATTTTAAAGCCTAGCACGTTGGTGCATGCTATTAATCTAAGCATTCTGGAGTTCAAGGCCAGCTTAGTATACATACTGAGTTCTAAACTGTCTTGGAGATGTGTAGCCTACCACACCCCCTAGCCTCAGACTCATGATCTTCCTTCTCCAGCCTTATGAATCCGAGGATCACAGGCGTGTAACAGTGTACCCAATCATGTTTTTGAGTTTATGTATATATGTATATATGTGTGTGTGTGTGTGTGTGTATGTGTGTATGCCATCTGTATCTTCTAGTCTGAATTTTGTTTCATTCTTTCATTTTCCTTGGCTTAAACTTAGGGAACACTGTTCAGTAGAAGTGGAAATAGACATTCTTATCTTGTCGCTGTCCTTTGAGGTAACATTTAGCCTGTCACCGTTAAGTGTGATGTTAGATACTTCTGATTAGATTGAGGCATTTCTAGTTTTCGAAGTTGGAGTGTTTTTATTATGAAAATGTGTGATAGTCTATTAAGTATCTTCTCTGTATTTAGATAGATGATTGTGTGTGGGGGCTTTGTCTTTTAATGTTCTAAGTGTTGTTACATCCATTAATTTTGTGTGTCTGGGATTTGTGTATACTAGAAGGGATATGTCTGTCTGGTTTGGGTATCAGTGTACTACTGGCTTTATAAATTGAGTTGGAAAGTATGTTTTGTGTTTTTGGAAGTTTGCAAAGGCTGGTACTAAGTGGTAGAATTGACGAGTAATACCATTTGCATCTAAGATTTTCCTTGTGGGAATTTAGAAATCAATAATACAATCATTAGACTTATTATAGGTCTGTTCAGACTTTGTTTTTGTTCCTTGATACTGGATAATTTGCCTTTTTAGAAAATGGTATATTTCATTTAACTCAATTTTTAGTATATAGTTTATAAAATCAACTTATAATCCTTTTTATTTATTATTATTATTATTTTTTTTTTGCCAGTCCTGTGGCTTGAACTCAGGGGCTAAGCACTGTCCTTGGGCTTTCTCCAGACTAGCGCTCTACTACTTGAGCCACAGCATCACTTCCAGCTTTTTCTGTGTATGTAGTGCTGAGGAATTAAACCCAGGGCTTTGTGCATGCTAGGCAAACACTCTACCACTAGGCCATGCTCCTGGCCCCTCCCTTTTTATTTTTGTAAGATTTATGATGATTGCCCCTCTTTCATTCATTTTAAAATTTATTTAAGATTATTTTTTGTTTATGTGGTACTGAGGAATCGAACCCAGGGCCTCATGTATGTTAGGCAAGCATTCTGCCACTAAGCCCCATTCCCAGCCCTCCTCTTTTATTGTTAATTTTAGTAATTTTTTTTCTTGGTCTTACTAAAACTTGCCTTTTTTTGCGGGAGGGAAGTTGCTTGTGGGGCTTGAACTCTGGGCCTGGGTGAACTCTTCAGCTGGAAGCTACCACTCTACCACATTGAACCACAACGCCACTTCCAATTTTCTGGTGGTTAACTGGAGGTAAGAGTCTCACAGACTTTTTTTTTTTTTTTAATTGTGATTAGTAAAAGGGTTACATGATATTTGCCAGATAGAAGGTGCATTAATTCACATACATTGATACCCTTTCACATGTCTTGGTACCCATTATCCTCCCCCCTCACAGACTTTCATACATGGACTTTCTCATGTGTGGGCTGGTTTTGAACCAAGATCCTCAGATCTCAGCTTCTTGAGTAGCTAGAATTACAGGTATATGCCACCAGTGCCTTGCAAACCTTGCCTATTTTGTTTATGTTGATGGCTATAAAATTGCTTCACCAGTAATCACTTATTTGCCTATTAGGATTGATTTCTTCATCCCAGGAGTATCGGTGGTTGGTGGCTTTTCAATATGTTCCAGTCCTAGACTGCTAGAACAAGAGAGAATGATAGAATTGGCAGTGAAATATGCAAACCACCCTCCTGCTCTCTGGATTCATAATAAGGTAAGCTATTGCTCTTTCAAATCTAGAAAGTTAGTTATCTCTGCATACCACAAGGTTTGCGTCCAGTTTACTCGATCCATCTTAAAATACTTGATATTTACAATACTTACACTGAGAAAGAACAACTTTGGGCTGGGATGTGGCTCAGTGGCAAAGTGCTTGCCTAGCAAGTGCAACTTCCTGGGGAAAAAAGAGCCACCACCTGTTTTGTCTTGTTACATTTTGCATTTTACTTCTAGTGGTATAGTATATAGGTTTGAACCCAGGGCCTCCTGCTTACTAGACAAGTGCTCTGTTTCTGAACCACACTTGCAGCCCTGCAGAATCTTTTTAATATATAAAGCATGATTTAAAAGGACTGATTTAGAAATCTTTTTACGAAGCAGTTTTTAGTAAAACACATTTTGTTATTGACTATATTTTGCATTTTATGGAAGAAATGGCTTTCTTGTAAATAGTAAAAAAAAATGTAGTATTTTACTTTAAATTATTCCAAATAAGGGAAATGAAATTTTGATCAGTATTTGGAAGGGAAAGTATCTCCACTTATGTTATAGTGTGTATCCCAAGAGGTGAGATAGCTTGTCCATGTTCTGTGTACCTCAGATTCTGGAGACTCTTCACATGGATCTGAAAGGAGATCTAGATCCCTTTAGGTTTAGCTGCTCAGGGCTCATGCTATAGCACAGGGCCCAACACTAAACCCTACATATCTCCTTTATGAAAAATACACCATTACAAATATGGATTTAGGAAATAGCATTGTCTCCTTGTTTTCCTGCTAATCATGGAGGAGTCAACAAAAGGGAACAGACAAAAACTCTCAGCGGAACTTGGAAATAACTACATTTTTTAAAAAATTGCAGAAATTGCTGTAGGAATCACATGGGAATAAATGGAAGGACAGACTAATAGCGTATCTCCAAGAGCACCATACAGACTCATGCTGTGGGGTATGGAGCCCTTGTCTACAAGAAACCCAGAAACACAGTCAAGATCAGGGGCTGTAGAAGTTCCACCCAGATGCAGTTTAGTTGTCAGGAAAGGGGCCTTGATAGTGTACTTGGTAGGTACTGTGCCTTGATAGTGGCTGAACAGCTGTTATTCTATGATAATTACCTGGGTTAGGAACTCTCTTGTCCTAGCATCTATGTAGGGCTATCTTAAAGCCAGCCTAGGCTATGTACACAGTAAGACCCTGTCTTAAGAATTCAAACTATAACAATGATGATGAATCTTATTATCCATATTTAAGATTGAAGTAATGGTGTACAGAATAGTGTATGAAGTGTGGAAGGATGAACACAGATATGTGAGAGTTCAGAAATGCACTGGCACCCATATATGTGGCCTAAAGGTGCTAAGGAAGCCCAGGGGAGAAGGATAACCAGTAGCACTGGAACTCTTGTACATTCATGAAAAACACAACCAAAACAAATCTAGCTGTTAACATTTAGAACTAAAGTGGGTTAGACATATAAAAATAAAATGTAGAACTATGAAAATTCTAGAAAGAAATACTGAAAGTTGAGAGTAGGTAGAGTTCCTAGACATCACGTCAAAAGCAAGATCCATAAAAGAAAAATAAGTAAGACTTAATCAAAAGGAAAAGTCACTCTACAAAAGGCTAATAATAGAAATAAAGAATAGCCTATAATTGGGGAGAAATATGTGTGAGTGAGATATCTAACAAAGGAATTATATGATGATATATAAAGAACTGTCAACATTTTGTCAAGAAAAAGAAAACAAAGTAGGCAAAGGATCAGATACACTTCACAGCAAAGGATGTAAAGATGACATATAACTACTGAAAAGATATTTATGATCACTAATCACAGGGAAAATGCACATTTAAAAACATTTGTAGTAAACCAGGCATAGTGGCACATGTCTGTAATCCCAGCACTTGTGAGGCTGAGGTGGGAGGATCATGAGTTCAAGTACCCTATCTCAAAAACAAAAGGCCACATATGTAGTGTTATCCTAGTACATTAGAATGACTAAAATGAAAAGAATGGTAATTCCAGGTGAAAACAAAGTAACAACAATACCAGGTACCAGAGAAGATGTGAATATATTGCCAGCAGTAATACAAAGCTGTAGCCATAGTGGATCTGGAGAACATTTGACAGTTATAAAATTACACATCCACTTACCATTTTGACCCAGCAATACCACTCTTGAATGTATATCCTACAGAAATGAAAGCTGTGTTTATAGGAATCCTAGCAGAAGCTTTGGCAGTTCTGTTCATACGTACTCGCAGATGAATGGATACTTGTACATTCATTCGTACAGTGCAGTCAGCAATAAAAAGGATGTGCTATTAACGCACATGACTTGGTGAATTTTAAAGGCTCTGTGTACACACACACACACACACACACACATTTATCTCACCTTCTGGAGGACAGAAGGACAGAAGTAATGATTGGAAGCAGATCCATGTTTGACAGAGGGTAGGGGAGATAGTCACATAGACCTGTGTGTCTGTTACAATTCACAGAACTATACACTACAAGAAAAGTTACTTTAAAGCCTACAGGAGCAGACAAATATTCCCCTTGGGGTTTGTTCTTGTACATGTCAACTGGTGTGTGCTCAGGAGAACCTCAGGAGCTTGCTTGTTGGCCTTGGTGTTTCCATCATGAGTGACTCCTGTTACCTGATTATCCTTCCATTCTTGATTTCCGTTGCTATGGCTTCACCTGCCTCATTCCTGCCTAAAGTCCCTATAGACTTTCAGCCTGGTACTGTCTCCAGACTGTCCTCTCAGGTTTAAATGGGCTGCTGGGATGCAGCCAATAGTGTTCACGTGTCCCTCATTGGATTCAAAGTGAGCATAGCCATCCTGGTTTCCTAATGCCAAGAACTTCCTCCTCCCTGCAGTTGTCCTCAGCCTCCCACATGATCTGATCCTGGTCTACCGCTCCCTGCTTGGTTTCATGCCTCATTGGCATTTCAATGAAGGAACATATTCTTAGAGGCTGTAGAAATCTCCAAGTGGCACTGCCTGAGTGCACATTCTAATTGTGATGCCTGCTCTCCTCTGCCCAGTGGGAGTTGCAAGCAGCCTTTATGAAGTTAGGTTTTTCTTGGAACCATTTTTAGGTGGCTGTTTTTCTCCTGAGGATTTGTCTTATTGGGCTATTAGAGTGGACAATGGAGGCATGTGAGTGTCTGGGTGGCAGCAGGCTGCTCTGTTGGCACATGGGATAAAGTGCCATAAATGTCTTCCTTTATTTTCTTGCTTTGGCTCAAGCTCCACAGCTATTGTGTGTTCAGCTTCAGTCTCTGTGGAAAGGTTTTTTATTTCATAAGTAGAAAATCTATACTCAAATTTAATACAGTGCTAGGTGATTGAAGGTAATGTCCTTTCACTTACTTACATACCATGCAGTGCTTCGCATCTTGTGTTCATGATGCCCTGTCAGTTTTTATTGATCAACAAAGACAACGGTAGCTTTTAAGTCTTTCCAGATCCCAACCAATTAGAAGATAGATCTACTGCAGATCATTTTGTCACTAAGGAGAAATGGGCTTCTTAGTGTATGATCCTTCTCTGGGCACAATCACTTGTCAGCTTTAGGGTTGACTGTACTCAACTTTCTAAAAATAATTAGCTAATGGCTTTCTTTGTTCTTGTCATTACTAAGCATACCAGAGGTGGCTGCTAGAGAAAAAAAATTTTTTTTTGTTAAATTTCTGTTTTTTTGAATGATGTTTGATATGTTTAGGCAAGAGAGGGACAGCGAGGAACACAGGCGATGAAATTGTATGTTGAATTCTGTTTTCAGGACTTGAAAGGGAGGAGCATTTTAAAGCACTTTGGTAACCAGTGCAGTCATTTGTGGATTTTAGCTGTTTCAATCCAAATGTTCCCTTGCTGCTAATTTCTTTTGACAAAATGAAAACCTACTTACTACCATTCATGTAACAATCTTCTACATATTTAAAACAGTTAAGCTCAGATTTTTTTTCCCTAGAGAAAGGATTTCCATCCATTCACTTTTTTTTTCTAAAATTCAAGTAATTTTCATTTTTTGTTAGCTTTTTCTCTTAAGTGTAGCTCATTTTAAATTGTGTTTTCTGCTTACCTGGCATGTGAAGTGCCCAAGCGTGAATGCCAAGGGTTTGGTCCTCAGAGTGAGATGATATGTTAATTATAATGTCTAAGGGGAGTGTTCATTTAGGTGATTTCTGCCAGGAGTGTGTGAATAGTACAAATCTAGAGACATTTCCCTATTCCCAAATTCTGGTACTTAGTATTAAGGAAGAAGGAAGCAGGCACACACCACGTTTTTCTCCCCTATGGCTATAATGACCAGAATACTCTATCCTACAAAGCCTTATCCAGCAACCGTTCCCTTCCTCCCCCACCACCATTGTGTCATTGTCATTTGATGCCCATAACAACCTTGTAGTCTTAGACCATTACAAGCCACCTTTCACCTATGTGAATGGTGAGTTGTCATGAATGGTCCTGTATGTTGTAGATAATGGTATGTTGGGAAACCAGCTCCATGAACTCCTTACTAGCATCATGACTGACTGCTATGCTAGAAATACTCCCACAGAGCCGATTTCAAACTACTAGTAGTACTGGCCCAAAATCCCTGAAGATTTAGCCTTCAGCTTAGTAGGAGCCAACTGCAGACCACCACTAATTTTGTGGGATGTCTAGCATATGAGCTAAACAGTCCCCAAAACGCAATTGGAATCCCCAAACTGGTGACAACAAAAAATGTCTCCGTGCATTTCCAATACTCCCCAACAGGGACAGTATTGTCCAGTGCGAACCAGTGCATAAAACTGGTGGTATTGGAGTATAAGTGATGTCATCAAATAGGTGCTGGGTAGATGTGAGACTGGTGCTTAGCTGACTGCTCCAGGGTCCTCATACTGAGTCTTCATGTCCATGAAGCACTCCCCATCCTGCCTCTTCCACCTTGGTTAGAACACAAGAGCCCACTCGAGGAAGAGGACCCACACTTGGGCTGCTTCTGCCTGACCATTACCACTTTTGTCAGCTCAGTTCACTGCTGGAGAGGTTAACAAAAATCACTGACTCAAGTCTTTCTCCCCGCCCTCCCCTCCCCTCCCCCCCATTCTTGATTAGTTATACAGTGTGGATCACAAAGGTAAAGGTAGGGTGGCAAATGGACATCTGTGGAAAGTTGAGAGCCAGTTACAAAAATAGTCCTGGATTCCTGGCAGACATCATCCAAACCAAATATCCCAGGTTTTCGTTTCCCTTGAACTTCCTGATGTTACATGCAAGGCAGGCATAGAACCAACTCAGCAGTAGGACCTGATGTCATACAAGGCAGGCATTGAACTAACTCAGAAGTAGGATTGCAAAGAAATCATGGGGAAATGTCAGAGGAGCCCAGATTCCTAGGTTTCTCAGTCACAAGAGGTAAAGAAAGAGTGAGGGCTTGGTAGGAATTAAAGATGACAGAGGCAATGTGACAGATAAATGTACAATGGATCCTGGAGCCAGAAAAATGAAAGGAAAAGCTTGCATAAGGTCTGTAAGCATTTAGTATGATTAATGAAAAATACAGTATTAGTATTAATGTAGCATGTCACTGTCTTATGTGTAATGTATTATCATAGACTGTTATGTTGTATTTTTACTAGATTGGTAATAAATACTGCTAATTAATAATAACAAAAAATAGTCCTGCATTCTGATGAAAATGCAGAAGGTAGATTAGTTGGCTTTATTAAGATAGACCTGTGCTGCAAAGGACTAACAAACCCTTTTCTTTCCTGCTTTAGTGCACACTTGACTCTGAAGTGGCTGTGAGAGTGGGTGGTGATTTCTTTTTTGACCCTCAACCAGAAGATGCCCCTAGGAACCTCGTGCTGATTGCAGGAGGGGTTGGCATTAACCCCCTGCTTTCCATCCTACGGCACGCAGCAGACCTCCATCGAGAATGGGCAATCAAAGGAAGTGGATATGAGATAGGAACAGTCAAACTGTTCTACAGTGCAAAAAATACCAGTGAACTCCTTTTTAAGGTAAGAGGGAACCAGGTGAGGATGGTTCACGTGTATAATTGAGTTGGGAGGCTGAGAACAGGAAGATTAAAGTCTGAGGTCAGCCATGACAGAAAAGCGTGCAGAATTTCTTTCAGCCCGTAGCTGGGCATGGTAATACAGATTTGTTGTCCTAAGCTATTAGAGAAGCTGAGATTGGGAAGATTGGAGTTCTAAGTCAGCCCAGGCAGAATAGTCTGAGACTTATTATCTCAGTGGAAAAGTTGAGCAGGGTGTTACACACTTCTCATCCCAGATACCATGGGGAGCCTAGCTTAGGCAGATCGTGTATAAGGCACTGTCTCCTGGACAGGTGTATTGATAGATTATCTCAGAAATGTTTAGCAAAAAGGGCTGGAAACAGGGCCTGCAATAGAGAGACTGCCTAGAAAGCATAAAGCTCAGAGTCCAAAGCCTAGTACCACACACACACACACACACACACACACACAGGCCTCCCCCCAAAAAAAATGCCAAAACAACAGAAAAAGGAAAGGGGAAGTATATGTTTTCCAGTTTGCAGACTTGTTTAGTGGTATTGTTCACAAAGCTTTATTGAGTCTGATTTGTTTGCAAAAGTTTTTACAAAAAGCTTGGTAGGATTTATGTGCAAATGAGAATTGACCATCATGTCTCCTCCAGGACAGTTACAAGTATTAGTGTGGAGGGCTTCCAGGTAAGTGGCAGGATAGAGTGAGTGGCGCTGGTGGGATGGGAACTGTGATTACTGGAATGAGTGAATAGAAAATGACACTAAGACCTCAGGTTCCAGGGAGAGAGAGCTGTAAGACTGCTAAGAGGACTTGGGTGTCCAGCTTAGGTGAGACCCGGGTAATCTGGACCCAGCTAGTTAAGGAGAGCCCTTATGGGTTGCATCTGTTGAAATATGTCCAGTGGAGAAGGCTTTCACTCAGGACTGCCTTGCAGCTGCACGAATGAACAAAAGAACAGAAACAGTTAAAAGACGACTGCGGTCAGTGAAACTGCTGTTAATTTGCCAATGCTTAAGAAAAAGGAAAAGAAAACACTGAGAGTTAGTAATGTGCTTGTTAGCATATTCAGATTTCCACGAAAGCCAAATAGCCCTGTGTGCTCTGAATCTCTGGCCTGATAGGCTGCAAACAATATCTCCCTAAGTAGAGAAAAGAGTGGCAGACGTGTGTGGAATGGGAGTTGGGCTTCACCGTCAATGGTTTTGCACATCTGTTTTGATTTTCTAAAATTATAGCATGACCAACTATGTTTGACATTCCAGAAAAATATCCTTGATTTAGTAAATGAATTTCCTGAGAAGATTGCATGCAGTTTGCATGTTACAAAACAGACAACACAAATCAGTGCGGATCTTAAGCCATACGTCACGGGTGAGTCCCCAAAGGTGTTTTGACTATCTCTACACTTATGTGATGGACATGCCAGTGGCTTTAGTGTTAGAAGTTGCTGGGGAACAGCCAAGGGAATTAAGAGATGATTCATCATGAAACAATAAGAAACTGTGTTAAGTTGGATTTACTTACTGTATACAGTTTCCTACTGCCATATTGAAAAGGATGTTTTTCCTATTGAGCAGGCCTTTATATCATCGCCATTTGCATCCAGAAAATTATACTCAGCTCTGGCTGCACTGGTTTCGTTTGCCGTTAATGGTCATTCAACTTACTCATGGTTTCACATTTGGAAGGATTTTTGTAAATCAGTTTATTTACTTCGGTGTGCACCGTCTCTTGCTGAAGAGTTAAGTGGGCTGGTCCTCTGCTTGTTTGTAATAGGTTAGGAAAGCCTGGAGAGTCACTGAGCTTAAGTTACAACAAATAACCACTGTGCTTATTTATTCCTTCCTCCCTGGGATTTATTCTATTTTTTGTAGAAGGAAGAATAACAGAGAAGGAGATAAGAGATCATATTTCAAAAGAGACTTTGTTTTATATTTGTGGCCCGCCTCCAATGACAGACTTTTTCTCCAAGCAACTAGAAAACAACCATGTTCCCAAAGAACACATTTGCTTTGAGAGGTGGTGGTAGCAGCAGGCTAAGGGACAATGCAGGAAGACTGACAGCCATTGAGGAGAGTAAGAGATACTATTTAATAGCATCTACCTCTACTTAAGTTTTTTAAGACTATGAAGTCACTATTGAAGAAAAAGAAGCTAGCTAACACTGCACTGAAATGGTAAACTTTTGGGGAAGGATTTATTGATCAAGCTATTTTTACTATATTAATTTTCTTCTAATTTCCTATTTTAATTGTTTCAGGATACACTGTGAGCTGGGTATTACAAATTTTTTATTTTGCCCTTAGAAGAAATGTGTACTCAGATTTAATCATAAGAAATAATACGGAGGGGCCGGGAGTTTGGCCTAGTGGTTAAAGTGCTTGCCTAGCATGCATGAAGACCCGGGTTCAATTCCTCGGTACCACATACATAGAAAAAAGCCGGAAGTGGTGCTGAGGCTCAAGTGGTAGAGCTCTAGCCTTGAGAAAGTCCAAGGACAGTGCTCAGGCCCTGTGCTCAAGCCCAGAACTGGCAAAAAAAAAAAAAAAAAATACGGTTTTTAAATTATTTGACAGCAATTTATATACCTTGTATTCACAGGACTTAAAATTTAAATATATTCTTTATTTTAAAATTTTATATTTAATGTCTCAATGTACTTTTACGGAATATCCAATGTGCTGCTTCCTGGTAATAAATATCCTAAGTGTAAATGGTAATTGTTCCTTGCTTCTGTGTCCTGGCTGCATGCCCCACCACTGTGGGAGGCGGCTTCCTGTTGGGGACAAAGGTGTTGGCAAGTATTGTGTTTCTGGTGAGTCTGCCTTGCTAGTTGGGCTGGTGAACAAGGAAATCTGCTAAGAATTAATTAGGGGCTGAGAGCCATTTCCCAATTCTGCATCTTTGCTTTTTTTTTTCCCTTCCTTTTCAGGGTTGTTCCTGGTACCTGTGCATATGTACCAAATCACTGAATGATTGGAAGAAAGTATGAAGTCAAAACTGTCAAGGGAAAGGAGGCAATCCCTTGGTAGGACAGAAAGAATGGTAATACTTGATTTTAAGGCTGCTCTGATGTCACTGCTAGGAAGCAGACTCAAACTCTTGTTTATCTTTAAGTTTTTAAAAAATCCAAAAAACAAAAAAACTCATGAGCTAACAGTCCAAGCAAGTGCTGGGTCCTGTATCAGCCTGGAGAACATTGGAGTGTGAATGGAGTCTGGAAAGGGCAGACCAGTGCTAGAGACCCAGGTTGAGATGGTTCTTGAGCTGATGCAAGAAGACTGGTTACTTTTCATGTCGGTTGCTGTGAGCCTCCCAGGAGCTCTGAGTTTAAACTGAGTTAGCGTATGGCACCTGAAGATAGCTGGCATTGCCACTGTGGCCTCTGCTCTGTTTTGCATCTTGTTTAAGCAGAGTACCAGTAGCTGCCACTGAGTGCCAGTCAGCAGAGAGCACCAGCCTCACCCCTTGTGATCCATGCTATTAAGTGGTTCTGTCATTGTCTGGACATCAAGGGGCATAGAGACTGATCTTGGTTATGTAGCTATCATTGACCAAAAGATTCTTGTGCAGCACATGACTATTAGATTCCTGATGTAAATTCAGTGGGGTAGGGAGGGGGAGAGGGAACACCTGGCCTGATGGGAATGTTGAAGTCCATTCTGAGAGGTAGCTACCTGCATCTCAGAATTGAGGGGATGGAAGAAGTTCTGGGTCACAGGATCCCTGATAAATACATGAGCCCCTGAGTATCCTGGCTGAGGGAGGCTTTAGAGCTGAGTTCACCAGGGGTAGAAGTACAGAATGAGGTTCAGGGGTGGGGCAAGCGAGGGGCTCTTCTGACAACTAGTGCAGGCAGCCGGCAGGGAAGAGACTGTAAGGATCAAAGGAACAGACCTGCCCAGGTCCGTTGGGAGTGGAGGTGTGTGGTGTCCTCACAGCAGTGGGGAGTAGGGAGGAGTATACTATCTCTGACTGACCAGCACCATGCTGTGACTGTGTCTGCTGCTGTCAGAGAACAGGGGTCACCAGCCTGGGTATCCTAGCTCTGCCTGCCACCCCATGCCCACTCACTGTCACGATGTGTGAGCTGCTGGGTGGGCCAGGTCACGGCCTCTGCTTTTGTGTGCTGTCATTTGGTGCTAACAGCCGAATAGCATTTTGTGGTCTGCTGGCCAAGAACGCCCTGTTGCCCTTGGCTGCCAGTCCTGTTCACATCTCTTTGATACTCAAAGCCCCAGTCAGGAGGGCTTGGAATTTATAACGTAGTGACTGGAGATTGGAGAGAGCCTTTGAGCCAGACTACTGAGTTCAGATCCCAGCTTTATCATCTACTAGGTCAGTGATGCCGAACAAATCCCTGGATTGTTGTATGCCTCATTGGAAATCACACACTTGGAACCACACACAGAAAGGGTGGTAATACCACTGCCTCCCTCGCAGGGCTCCTGGGATCAGATGCTTACTCTATCCTCAGGATCGCTGTCATTAAGATGTTCCTGTATTTCATGTAAACTGGTGATTAACCTAGAAGTTACTTAGACATAGACTCAAGGTTATTTTTGAAGGCTTTATTGTCAAATAGTGTATAGCATATATACTTTCATTTTTAAATGGCAGTGCTGTGGTTTGAGGGCTTTATGCTTAATAGGCTGTCACTCTGCTGAGTCATGCCAACAGCCTTGATTTTTGCTGGTTAATTTTGGAGATGGAGTCTAGCAAACTTTTCTGCCTGCACTAGCTGTAAACCTTCAAATCTTAGCCTCTTAAGTAGCTAGGAATGTAGGTGTGAGCACTGATGCCAATTTACATTTCATTTCATGAAACAAGTTTACTTTTAATGTTAGGATGGCTCCATGCCCAATCTGCTGTGACTCTTGTATAAAAGAACTTTTTCTCATCAATCTCAAACACTCTGCAATCATAAGAGGAAGATGTAGGATTAATGTTTTTTCCTTTTATTTGTCAATTCCTGTAATCTATTAGGAGTTTGTGCCTTACTACCATTTAAAGATGACTAGTGAGATTTTTTAAAGTGCCATATTTCTTTTGTCCACTGCAGTCGATTTCAAGTTATCCCTGGTGTGTCAGTGGCCCATGCTAAGCAATAGTGATTATTGGGGTTTGGAGCTCAAAAAAGCTACCTAATAAATGGTAGGAAGAGAATCCCTTAATGAGGACAGTGTTTGGAGAAGGAACAAATAACCACTGGGTTGCTGCTGCTTTGATAGGAGAGATGCATTGTGAACAGTGACTGTCAACAAAAAGGCTTTGCTGATCTTGTTCGCTGGATGATGAGAGTGTAAACATGGGGGAGTTTAGGAAGAGACAGCAGGAAAGAAAAGTTATAAGCATAGAAGATAGTTTCAAGGAAGTTTTCAAGGAAAGGAAAAGACAGTGGTCAAAATGTCATTTCTTTACTGCTTTTTATTTTTCAAAACCTTATTTTTAAATAATTTTGTAAAAAGGTACAAAGATAAATAATTCCTCTCTTCTGTCATCCTGTTGCTCAGAATTGACATAAGCATAGTATTGTACCAAAAATGAAGAAGTGGACAGTACAGTCATGGTACTGTAGTATGATTAATTATGTAGAGGAGATGGAGGCCTAATTGTGGGGAAGCCTGTGACAGTGCTTCAGTGGCTCCTGTGGGGACGGGTTGTTGTTTGACTATGAAGTATCCCCCATAGACTCAGTCCCCAGCTGTTGGGGAGGTGGGGCTTATGTAGAGATGCAGGCATTTTTGTCTCAGCCACAGAAATCTGCTAATATAAGAGGGAATAGGGTTTTCTGTTGAATGGTGAACTGCCATTGAACATCTACTGTGTGTCACTGTCACCAAGGTAAACATTGTGGACAGGAAAGTGTCATGCATATGTGGTTAAAACATGACCCAGAGGTGTTTTATGTAAAGAACAGTGTTGTGGGCCAGGCATGGTGGTGCATGTCTGTCACCTCAACTACTTGGTAGGATGACCATCTGAGCCCATACATTCAGAACTAGTCTTGACAACACAGTGAGAGCTGTCTCAAAACAACAGGAAAGAATTCTGTACTGAGAACATTTCCATGGGACTGAAAGTCGAGGTGCTCTGCGGGAAGATGGTTTTGCAGCTACTGCAGGTTGCAGGTCAGCCATGGATGAGTTGCTGGAGTGATGGCATTCTGTGGGTACAAAGGGGGTAGGGCCATGGGAAGAGTGGAACCCCTGCTCTGGAGACAGTACTCCAAGAGGATATGGTGACTAGGTGTGTAGCTGTAGTTGTATTCGTGTGCAGTGGTCTTTGGAAGTCCAAATATGTGTGCAGTCATGACATCATGACTGTCAAACCAAGGTCATGCATTTCTTACTGAGGTTTTCTTTTTCTTTCTGAATGGAAAACAGCAATTTTCCTTTATTCCTAGGAATTAGAGATCATCATGTGCTGATAATTTAACCTGAAGGCCATTTTATTTTTATTTTAAATCAAACTCAAGGAAGTATATGCTATTGTCAGAGGGATGTCTTGTCTTTAATATTACTCTTTTCTTGATTTGCACACAAGCTGCATGCATGGTGATAACATCTAAGATATCTCCTAACCCACCCTCAAATCAATAGATGAATTTAAAAAGGTTTTTTCTCTCTGAATTCCTAAGTTTCCTAGTTGTTCATCTGCCACACTGGTCTGTTCTGAGTTCTTCAGACTTACTTGAGCCTATCACCCCAACCTCATCCCTTTGGTCTTCTCCCTACGGGCTGTTTTTGTTGTGCCTTGGGCATATGAAAATGTGCACCCTAAAATGCCATATTCCTTTCTCCCCACTGCATCCCATGCCTGGAATTTCCAGGAACCTTGGTAAAGAGCTTGCGAGCCATCTTTTCATCAGCTGATGGTGTATTAACTTACATGCATGTGCAGTTATCTGTGCTCTTTACATACTCCAGATTGTGCACATATGCCATAATGGACTTTAGCTTCATTCTATAATGGCTATTTAGGTTATTTGCACTTTGGGGCTATTACAATGTTAACAAACATGTTTATACAATTTTTTGTACATGTATTCCAAAGAATCACTTAGAAGCATCATTTCTAGATTAAAAAATGGCTAGTTGTTGCCAAATTGCCCTGTAAAATGCACAAACCATTTATACCTGAATAGGATATGAAAATGCCCACTTCCAGCTAACACTAGACATCTTGTCTTCAAATATCTTTTTGCTGACTGGCTTGATGGAAGCTAATTAATTAATTTTTATTTTTTTTGCCAGTCCTGGGTACTGTCCTTGGATACTTTTTGCTCTAGGCTAGCGCTCTGCCACTTGAGCCAGAATACCACTTCTGGCTTTTTCTATGTATGTGGTACCCAGGAATTGAATCCAGGGCTTAGTGCATGCTAGGTGAGTACTCTACCACTAGGCTACGCTTCCAGCACTGTTCCATTACATTTTAACCTAAAGATTTTTAGCTACTTCTTTGGAGAATGTTTCCTTTTTGCTGTATGTGTACTTTGATGTGTTATAGATCTGTGACTATAAAAAGAGCACTGATCCTTTGTTCTGTTTATTGCACATACTTAACCTTTAGTCTTTGTCCCTGAATTCTGTTCTAACTTACAGGACAGTTTTAAATTTGTATGTACTCATGCATATTAGTCTTTCACCTTGGCCTTTTAAAGTATATTCCTTTCTTTAATTTTTGCCAGTCGTGGGGCTTGAACTCAGGGCCTGGGCACTGTCTTTGAGCTTTCTCAAGGCTAGTTAGTGCTCTACCACTTAGTGACATCACCACTTCTAGCTCCCAGGGCTTCATACATGCTAGGTATGTATTCTACCACTAGGCCATACTTGTGGCCCCATATTCTTTTCATAATGACACTTTTTTTTTTTTTTTGCAAGTCCTAGGGCTTAAACTTGGCCTAGGGTTTCTCAAAGCCAGTGCTCTTAACACGACCCACAGCACCATGTCCAGATTTTTCTGTGTATGTCATACTGAGGAATCAAACCCAGGGCTTCTTGCATGCTAGGCAAGCATTCTACCACTAGGCCACGCTCCCAGCCCGATAATCACAATCTAATCCACTGGAGATCAGTTTTTGTGTTTGATGGGAGATGGGGATCTAGCTTTTTCCTTGTGGCTCTCCAGTTGGCCAGCACTGTTTATCAAACATTCCATATTTTCCTCGGGAGTGCTTCTGGATCACACAGAGAAAGACCAAGACAAATCTTTTCTTCCTGAACCTCCCACTTCGTTCCTTACATCTGCTTTATCATACTTATATATCTCATATCTGTGTTCACTAATAAATTGTATATTTTGGTACCATTTTGATATTTCCCTATAAACAATAGTGTGTCATACCCATCTGCCCTTCTTACATCCTCATCCTACACCCACCCTTTCCGGTCCTTGGTAATCACTCTCCACCCCCCTATTTTAGTTTCCAAATATGAGAAAATGCCTTTGGCTATTTTATCATAATGTCTTATTTTCATACATATGGCAGGATTTTATTGTTTTATATTGAATTATACTGTGTGTGTAATATATTTGTTTAGTTTTTCCCTTTTGTTGAGGTACTGAGATCTGAATTCAGAGCCTCTCTCTTGATAGGTAAGTATTCTGCCACTTGAGCCAAGCCTTTTTACTTTAGTGTGTTTTTTAAGTAGTTTTGCTTTATACAGACTAGCCTTGAACTGCAATTCTCCTGCCTACACCTGGGATTATAGGCATGTACCACCACATTCAACATTTTGTTTAGATGGGGTTTTGCTTTTTTTTCAAAAATTATTGTATACTGTGTAGAGATGTTTCCTTGTCCTATTCCCATATGTGCAGTTTAAAGTCAGCTTTCATTATTCCATTTGTATACATGTATATGAAGTACTTGGATCATATTACCCTCACCTTCTCCCCTCTCGTTGACACTTTCACTCCAAACAGTTCTCCCACTTATACTCAGGTAAGTCATCTTTTATATGTGTGTGTGTGTGTGTGTGTGTGTGTGTGTGTTGCCAGTCCTGGGGCTTGAACTGAAAGCCTGAGTGAGCTGTGTTGCGCTCAAGGCTATCACTCTACCACTTGAGCCACAGTCTACTTCTGGACTTTTCTGAGTAGTTAATTGGAGTTAAGAATATCACAGACTTCTCTTCCTGGGCTGGATTCCAACTTCATTCTTCAGATCTCAGTCTACTGCATAGCTAGGATTACAGGTGTGGACCAACACCAGCGGAGGGATTGATCGATCTATTGATTTTAAATGTCTACATTCTGCATGAAAGAACATGCAATACTAGTCTGAGGTTTTGCTTGGGCTAGATTATTCTGATTCTCCGATCTGCCTTCTGAGTAACTAGGATTATAGATATGATCCCTCACACTTGCCTTTAGTATATTTTCCTTACCTCTCTTGATGATCACCTAGGTTGATTCTATATGTTGGCTTTAGAACATAGTCACTATAAATGGAGCATGCAAGTGTTCCTTTGTAAGTTGACCTCATTTCTTTGAGATGTGTAGTCTCAGATGGATTAGTTGGATTCTAAGGTAGTTCTTTTTCAGGAATTTCCATATTGTTTTTCATAGTGGTACACTATTTTATATTCCCACTAGCAATGGTGGCTTCCCTTCACCACTCTTACCAGCCTTTTTTGGGGGGGGGAGGTCATGGGCTTTGAACTGGGCCTGAGCAATGTCCCAAGCTCTTCAGCTCAAGGCTACCTTCTTACCCTTAAGCCAAGCCCCACTTCCCAATTTCTAGAGTTTAATTGGAGAGAGTCTCAGGTCCTTTCGTGCCAGGGCTGGCTTTGAACCTTGATCCTCAGATCACAGCCTCCTGAGTAACTAGAATTACAGGTGTGAGCCAGCTGGCCTGGCCCTTTTTTTATGCTTTTGGTGATAGCCATTCTGACTGGGATAAGATGGTATCCTTTGATGAGATACTGACATTTTTTGATACTTGACTAATTGGAAAAGTTTAGGTAACTTTCTCATTCTTTGAGTGGATTGAGGGTTTTATTTAATGTGAATTTTATATAATGTGGATACTAGCCCTCTTTTGAATTGTTCCCTTTGTTATTCACAGGCTTTTAAATTTGATGCCATTTCATTTGTCAGGCCTTGCTTCCCCATCCCCCCCTACCTTGCCTTTGACTCCTGTCCTAAAAATCAGCGGCCCCTCTTAATAACTCTACCATAGTTCTCTTCTCATAGTTGCAGAATCTCAAATTGATACTTAAGGTCTTTGGTCCATTCTGATTGACCTTTGAACAGGATGGAAAATTGGGGTTAAGATTCAGTCTTTGCATCACCATGGGTGGAAGAAGCTCTCTCTTCACTGTGTATTTTAGAAACTGCCAACTCATTTGGTTGTGGGTATGTAGGTTTACTTGGGATTCTCTATCCTGTTGGAATTCTCTGCTTTGTTGGTTCATTGGTCTGTTTTAGTACTGTGCCTTCTGAGTTACTATGTCTCAAAGTCAGGTATGGTGGTATCTTTCACTTGCTCTTTTGCTCAAGATTGCTTTGGCTATTTGGGGTCTTTTGTACTTCCATGTGAAATTGCAGATTGTCCTGACGTGTTCACATTGAGTGAACACAATGCTATTGGTGTTTGCCGTGAATCTGTAGATTACTCTGGGTACCAGGGACATTTTAATAATAAAACCTCCTGGCTACAGCAGTTCTATTATTTAATCTCCACTTTCTCTCACTGTGTGTTTATAATGTGTAGCCCTTATTGTGTTTTTTTTTTTTTTTTTGGTCAGTCATGGGGCTTGAACTTTGTTATTGGGGGCCGTCCTTGAGCTCTTTAGCTCAAGGATACTGCTCTACCCCTTGAGCCAACCACCACTTCTGCCTTCTTAATGGTTAATTGGGGATGAGTCTCACAGTCTTTAGTGCCGGGCTGGCTTTGAACTGCAATCCTCAGATCTCAGCCTTCTGAGCAGCTAGGATTACAGGCCTGAGCCACTGCGCCTTGCGAGAGATGGCTTTTCTATAGCTTTTTTTTTTTTTCCTATGAAGGACTGTTAAACTTTGTCAAATGTTTTTCTAAATTTTTTTTTAAATTTTACTATCTTTAGTAGTAAAGCACAGTGCATTACGATAAATACCATCCTTCTCATTCCCCCGTCTCTCCCAACTCAACTCCTCTCTTCAAATTTTCCTAGTTTCATATGATATCCATTGAATATCATAACTGCATCCTCCATTCATTTAATCCTTACCTACCCCCTTTCTCAGGTACCATCTTCTTGGTATTCATTGTGTTGAACAGCAAGTTTTTCTCCTCTGCATATACCGTACTTCAGTTAATACATTTGTGTACACTTGGATGTAACTCTGTATGTGTTTACTTTTATTTTAATCACATATGAAAGAACACATGCATCTTTTGTCTGATTTCATTTAAGGTGATTTTTTTCCAGGTCCATCCATTTCTTTGCAAATGATATCTCATTCTTCCTAATGATGAGTAAAACTGCATTGTATATACCACATTTTCTTGATCTGTTTGCCAATTTGTCTACTGAGGGACATCTAAGTTGTTTTTTTTTTTTTTTTTGGTCATGGGACTTGAACTCGGCCTGGGTGCTATAACTAAGCTCTTCAGCTTAAGGCAACTGCCCTACCCACTGAGCCACAGCTCCACTTGCATCTAAGCTATTTCCATACATTGGCTATGGTGAGTAATATAGCGATGAACACTGATAAGTGGCTTACTGAATCCTAGTAAGTAATCTTTTGGGCAAATACCTGAGTGGAATCATTTTGTTATAGGGTAGTTTCTATGCTTAGTTTTATTTTCTTTTTCCCTTGAGGAATCTCCAAACTGCTTTCAAGAGAGGTTATACCAGTTTTCATTCCCATCAAGAGTGTACTAGTGTTCCTTTTCCCCGGTATCTGTGCCGGCATGTTGTTTACATTCTTGATGACTACTTTAACTATGGTAAGTTGGAATCTAAGTGTTTTCATTTACATTCTTTCACATTCCTTTTGTGGCCAGAGATGTTGAACATTTATGTGTCTATTGCCAGTTTTACTACTTCTGAGAAGTCCTCTCTTGTCCACTTACTGAATTACTTGCATATTCTATATATTAGGCCATTGCCTGACATATGGCTGGAAAAGGTCTCCTATAGGACCTTCTTAGTTTGATGCAACCCTGCTTGTCAGTTCTTTGATTTGCTGAACCCCTGGTACTTCGAAAGTTCTACTTCCTGTAGTTTTAAGGTTTTGTCTCTTACATTTGATGTCTTTGCTCTATTTTGAATTGATATTCATACCAGTATTAATTGGGATCTAGTTTTAGTTTTCTGCATGTGGATCTCAAGAAGTTTTCCCATCATCATTCCTTGAAGGGTGCCTTTTTTCCATGCAGTTTTTGGCTCCCTGTCAAGTATTACATAACTGTAACCCTAAAGGTTTGTTTCTAGGTCTTCTGTTCCATTGGTCTTCAGACGTATTTTTGTGTTGTGCTAAGATGTTTTCATTACTATAGCTCTGTGTGGAATTTTGATACCTTCCAACATTGCTTTTTGCCAAATACTTTTCCAGCATCTATTAGGGTGATAGGCTTTTATGTTTTTCCATTATTGGTTTGTATTTCTGGAATGAAGCTAACTGATCACTGTATAAGATCTTGATGTGTTTGCTGCTCTTAGGGATTTTCTCATCTGTGTTTCTTGTGGAGTTTGGTCTGTAGTAAGGCCATTTTATCCTGGGCTATTTCGTGTTAGAACGTTTCACTAATAAATTGATCTCATTGTTACTGGTTTGCTTACATTTTTCATTTTTTGTATCTTCTTGGTTCAGTTTTGGCTAGTCAACTGTTTCATTGATCCTTTGTGTTGTATTTTTAAATTCATTTTTTCCAATAATGTGGATATTCGATCATGTACTGATGTGCCAGAGACCTTTCTTCTTGTTTTTCCTGAGTGTTATATTTTGACAGTCCTATCTTCAATCTCCCAATATTCTTACGCTCGACCTTGTCTGTTGCTGATACTTTGTACTGAACTCTTATTTGGCTTCTTAAGCTCTTTATTTTTCAGGTCCTTATTCCCACCTAATATCTCATGTATTATCCTGCCTTGTCTTCCTGTTAAACTCATCTATTTGTCAGAATACTCTCCAGACTCACTGAGGTGCTGTGAAATCATTCAGGCATTACACATTTTACCTATTTCAGTATCTTTGGAATCTGTTACTGGAACCATCATGTTACTATTTTTTCATATTGCTTGTATTCTATGTTGAGACTAAGGCCTCTTGGGAGGGCATCCTTGGTAAGTAGCTTTGTCCTGGAAGATTTCCCAGTCAGCTGCCATAGTGCAGTCTGCCTGTGGCCTCCTTGCTTGTGATTAGTGAGTTTACTACAATGTGGACCATAGAAAGTTGGAGACATTGTGTCTTACCATTGGAAGTCCAGGTAGGTGTGGGGGAAGGCTGCCTTGTGGGTATGAGTGTACTATGTATGCCTACTCTTCTGGTGGAAATGGGGCTCTTATCAGAGTTTCATCAACACTGTTGAGAAGGCAAGAACCCCAGGACCCCTCAGTCATTTGCAAACCCAGTCTTACCTGCAGGGCATGTTAAGAACGATGAGTGATGATGGGGCCCGCATATGCGCAGTAGCAGCAGATAGGCCTCCCCATCTATGAGCCTTTTACGCCTGGGGACCAGAGGCTCTAGTGGACAGGACTGAGCAGGATTGCCTTATGTTGGAGCCCAGGAAATTCCTCTCCTTTGAACTGGCTGTTGGCAAAAGAAGAACTTGACCTGGTGCTGGGCATTTTCTCTCATCCCAAGAGCAGAATTCAGCACCCCTGTGAGCTGGAGCTGTCAAACCACAACCTTACCTTGTGACAAGCACCCCAGTGAGCTGGAGCTGTCAAACCACAACCTTACCTTGTGACAAGCACCCCAGGAAGCTTGTGTATAAGTAGGTGTCACTGATCCTGGCATGGTTGCCTAACTGATGACATTGGGCTCTCTCCCAGTTTCTGTATGACAACCCTCTTCAGCTTAGTTCTAGCAGGCTTGTATTGGCCTATGAGATAGCTCCCCGGGCAGTGCAAGACCGAGTATGAGTTCCCTGCCTTTATGTTCTCATCCCTCCATACCTGTGCTTCCTGGGAGTGAGGAGCTGCCTGACACAATGGTAGCCTAGCATTCTAACTTCCCAGTGGTTCGCCAGGCATGCTCAACACCTAGCACAGTGGTGCAGAAATCCACCACCTGTTTGAAAACTTTAACCTTTGTGCTCACACCAGCTTGGTCTGTGAGGCAGCCAAGGCCTGCTGGAGCAACGTGCCAGACTGTTAGGAATGGGGGAGCTGTTCCGTACCTGAGCTTAATTTTCTAAGCAATTGTTTCTGTGGTCAGACTATGAACAGGAACCTGTGGTGAACATCACTTTGCTTCCTTCTCTGACAAGAACCACCTCAGAATCCCAGACAAGAGGCCTAATGGGTCTCGTCCTGAGCCCTGACATGCACACACTTCCCTGTTCCAGGCTGGAGTCAGGTACAGGAAGCCCAGCCTCTCCTGGGAGGCCGCATCAGTCACTCTGGGGTCACAGAGTGGCCAGGTGCACCCTGCTGTGCTCATGTAGGCAGCTCCCTGCACTTCCCTGGGGCTGCAGTGAGTCCCAAAAGGACAAAGCTACGTCAGTGTTGACCCCAACACTAACTATGGGCTCAACCAAAATGGGTTCTGTGAGTGGGCCAGCATGAACCTCACTGTGCTCATCATCCTGCTTCACTGCCACTGCTAAGCATGGGGCACAAAGAGGCAAAGAACAGATCATCTGTGATTACTTGCTTAGAATACGCCTCATATGAAATATTAGGCTCTTTCCTACTAATGTTCTTTATCTGTCCCCATCTAGCCTCAGCAATTCTGAACATTGATTCACTTGAGGTGGTTAGAAGACTATCATTATTACTAGGGCTTTTTGTTAAGATGGGGCATGCTGTACTTTAGTAAAGGGAAGCATCAACATTTCAGTGGTACAGCACAGTAATGTCATGGTTCATCTTGAATAGCACCAGGGCTGGGGTCCTGGTCAGGCCCATGGTCCCAAACTGAGACTAGACAGGAAGTATAGAAGCCCATGGCTGGCGGGAGAGACCACAAGTCTCTACCACCTCATCTCTGTTCCTGTCAGCACACACCTAGTACTTCATACCCCTCTCCACAGAAATCTAGTACGGTGTTCTTGGCCTCTTCTCGTGCTTGAGGGGATTAAAGAAATTAAGAGTGAAATTACACATGTAGATTAGGCATAGCGGTCTTCCTGGTTTTTACTGACTGAAGAGCACTGATTGAAGAGCATGTATTCAAGTATATTTACTAAGAACTTGAACTTTCCTGAATCTCTCTGGAGCTGAGAGGGACTTAAAATATGTCCCCAGCAGAAGAATCAGAATAAAGCCTGAGCGGGGCTGGGTGTTTGGCCTAGAGGTAGAGTGCTTACCTAGCATGCACAAAGACCTGGGTTGGATTCCTTGGTGTCACATATACATAGAAAAAGCCAGAAATGGTGCTGTGGCTGAAGTGGTAGAGCTCTACCCTCAAAAGTCTAAGGACAGTGTTCAGGCCCTGAACTCAAGCCCAAGACAAGGAAAATCCTGTGAGCTAGCACTAGAATACAGGATTGAGATCCTCCTCCTCCCAGCATGAGGTGCACATGCAGTGCCTTTAGGGCTTTGGTTGACCACTCAAAAAGCATTTCACTTCTCAAAGAACAAAACAAAAACATAGAGTTCCTGTACCCAGGTCCTTGAGGGAACTTTAGGCATTCCTAGATTAGCCATCCTGTTGGTCACCATCCATTCATAGCACCAGACAGGAAACAGCAGTACTATTTTGCAATTGTGCCTCTCCACCCCTATGATTCCAAGGTGCCTGTGGGGGTGAGACCCTTCACCATAGATGGCTGCCACCACATTGACAGGAGTGGAGGGAGGACAAATCTCACAACTTGTTAGCTGGATACCACCTGCACTACTAGGCCAATTCAAATTGGCTGCTATCACACTTTTCTCCCCCTCACAGCAAATTCTACCAATATATAAATGTTCATTATTGAAAATATCCTTGAAGTTGAGGGACATAAGCCCTCTGGCCTATCTTAGAATAGTCTACTTCTTAGTTCTGGCATATTATTTCAATGTAGTGCTCCCTAAGCTTCTAAGACAGGATGTGTGGCTCAGATGTAGAGAGCTTGCTAGCCAGCCCTCCGTTTGTTCTGTAGAACCATAAAAAAAATTAATGCAGTGTAGACATTAATGACTATAACTGGAAAAGGTCCTGTTAAAAATATGTCTTTCTGGGGCCGGGAGTTTGGCCTAGTGGTTGAAGTGCGTGCCTAGCATGCACGAAGACCCGGGTTTGATTCCTTGGTACCACATACATAGAAAAAAGCCAGAAGTGGTGCTGAGGCTCAAGTGGTAGAGCTCTAACCTTGAGAAAGTCCAAGGACAGTGCTTAGGCCCTGAGCTGAAGCCCAGGACTGGCAAAAAAAAATGTCTTTCTAAACTGGGCCTTCTGCCCTTTTCTGCTCTGAAGGCTGGGTGAGGATTTGTTAAGAGGGATGGACTGAGGGGTGTGGCTGTACATTAATGTGGAAAAGATTTGCCTTGTAGGCTAACTTACCTTAAAAGCTTAAAAAGATGCTTGGAAAGGTGGGACTCTGATCTCATCCTGAAAGGTATCTGTTTTCACCTTGTGCCCCACTCACCTGGTAGAAGCTGTTTTACTTTCCATCTTCCTTCCACACAGAAATGCAGCTTGCTTACCTGGCTCTGCTGCTCTCTGCGGGAGCCAGTTTGAATCATGCAGCTAGCCAGGAGGTCTGGACTTAACACAACTTAGCCACTAGGCCAACACTTCTCTTGTAGCACAGGAAACACTATTCACAAGGCATTAAACTCAGATGATTTATTGCTTTAAGTAATTAAACAAGAGAAAAAGAGACAGGCTGTTGCTTCCGTCAAAACAATGACATTCTCTCTTTCCAAGGTTTGCCAGATACATCTACTTAAAGCCTTGAATACTTTCTGGACAATATAAACACGTGATAGACACAGCATACATGGTAACAACTTGGCCAATGATACACTGATTAAAATAGCACAGAACAAGGGCACCCAGCCAGTCTGAATGCCCCCAAAATGACAGAAATCTGTGTTCATAGGATGTGCTGAATACAAAATTTTTTTTTAAAAAAAGTTTTTTTTTGGCATTAATACTAACACAATACCTTTCTTGAACATTCTGCAAGAGCAGGTGCACACAGAATTACCTCTCCCTTTCTAGATTACCAGTATCTCCAGGACTGCTTTGAGAGAAGCAGGAGGCTGCCTTCTGCCCTTTCCTATGTCATCTTTGCCAAAGCATTGGGTGTGCAGGGTTTGGGTGGGGCAGGGCAGTTGTGGGGCGTCAAGCCTTGTTCAGAGTCTCCAAGTAGCTGCGCTGAGTAACAGGCAGTGGGTACTGCCTGGCAGACTAGAGAGTGAAAACCAGCCTTGGTTTCTAGCCAGAAATGTCCATGGATTCGACCCAAATTTCCCTGAAGGCTCTAGGGGTGATACAGGCACTGGATGGTCCAGGCCTCCTTAGGGAGGAATTGGGCTAGGCCTCTAGCCCCGAGGTCTAGAAGAAATAACCTGACCTCACATTCTAACGCTAGGTCAAGACTACACCTTTCCAATGATGTGCAGAAACCAAAACTATCAGAGGCTGGCCCTTAGAAGGCCCAGATGAGCTCACAGAGAGAGGTCAAGCCAAAGGGTCACACACAACACCAGGGCAAACCAGCTGGGCAAGGGGCTTAGGGTCTGCCTGATTATGGAGCATCAGGGCAGACTGCCTAGGACTCAGTTGTCCTCTGCTGAAGCTAGCTCAGCAGCAACTTCTGCATCCTCTGCAGGATCAGAGTGTTGGGGAGCTGTGGGGGCTCTGCTGTGACATGCAGGCCCGTTTTGCACAGCCCCCTCTCCCTGCCCTTCCCCCCTCACCTCGGACACAGAGCCCCTCATCCTCTCTTGGGCTCTGCCCTCTTGCTGCTTATCTAACACACAATTTCCCATGTCACCACCTTTGGAAAACTGGTCTTCGAGATTCTTCTCATTTTCTTCTGTGTGTCGTTTGTCTCTGAGTTTCCCTTTGGATTTCTTCATCTGCCTGCTGTGCATCTCCTCCCGGGAGAATCGCCACTGAAACTAGAAGAATGGAGGATGGAGGTGAGCCTCCATGTCCCTAGAGTTGCACCCAAGCCATGCTTCCCACCAGGAACTTCCTGTCCCAGGACTCAGCAACACCAAATTAGAATCACAGCCCATGCTTTCCATGACCTGTGGGGGCGCAGTGTACTGTTTTTTACAGTGGGCCCTTGGGAAAGAGAACCCCAAATGCTTTCATTTGGTGGATGAGGGAAGAGGATGTGTGTCCTTCTTTCCCCTCTGCTTCCCAGGAGGGAACTGGCATATCACTGTGGGCTAAGGATTACCAACATCAGGCAGAGCCCAACATGGCAGACACTTCAGGGTCAGCCCATACTGATCCTCTGGCAAGACTGAAGTCCTCTAGCCTTCCCCCCACCTGCCATAGGGACTGCTACCAGTCCTCCCTGCTACCCCCTCCCATCCCCACCTGTCCCACAGTGGCTCGTCATGTCTGGGCTTTGAAAAGCCATCCCAGCTTTAGCACCACTCGCGGGTCACAAGCGGGCCCATTTCTAACTCTTCCATCCTAAGGGCACTTCCTAGAAGTTTCTACCACCTAATCTATCCCAGAGGTTGCTTCTCAGCTTGTCTGCAGCCAAGCATTTCTCCATGTGACAGGAAGCCAACGGAAGCTCCCTGTCCCAAGGTCACAGGGCTACTAATAGAGCCCAGCAAGAACCCAAGCCTTATCAAAGTCCTCCAGCAGAACTGTCTGGGAGAGGCCCAACTCCACCCCTGGTGGCTCAGCCTGTTTTTTTTTTCTCCGTGACCCACAGTGCACCCAGGGCCTTCAGTTCCCACCATGGTCACTTCCTTCCGCTTCACACTGGTTACCCCCAATACATACTTCAGTCTTAAGACATTCTGTAACTAAAAGGAGCCGGGTATGGTGGGACACACCTGGAATTCTGGCACTTGGGAGCCTGAGGCAGGAGATCCTGATTTAACACCAGCCTGGATCACATAGCTAGGACCCTGTCTCAAAACGGGATGGGAGGTAAGGAAAAGACGAAGCAGCCCCCTTCCCGTGCTGCTGTGCAGGCCTGCAGAGGTTCTGGGAATGCAGGTGAACTGTCAGTAGTCCATAGGAAGCTCACCACTGTAAATAGCTCTGAGCACTTTCCTGGGAAAACCCAAAAATAAAGTTTTTAAGCCAGCCCATCTTTTCCGTGGTAAAAAGCTATTGTCTCCAAACATGGGCCTAAATAGGTTCAGGGAGCTCTAAATTCAACACATTGTTAGATAAGGCTGCAAAATCTAAGTCACGAAGGTACAGGAAAAGGGGAAATATGTGTGGAGGTTAGGGTTTAGCATTCATTGAGTCCACTATCCCACTCAGGCTCACAATGCTGGGTAGTGGTGCCTTTTTTTGTGTGTGCCAGTTCTGGGGCTTTGAACTCACTGAGCCACAGCTCCATATTCCACTTATTGGCAGCTAACTGGAAATAGTCTCACAGACTTTCCTGCCTGGACTGGCTTCAAACTGTGATGCTCAGATTTCAGCCTCGTGACTAAGTAGTGAATCACTGACGCCTAACCTGTCATTTTTGGACTGACTGTCCTCTGGAGGTGGCTGCTTGAACACCCACCCCATAGGGGGTGTCACTAATCCCTCAGTGGTGCTCAGAGCTGGATCAACTTACAGCTATGCCGCCTTCAGCTATCTCCAGGCCACTTAACCCTTCAGCTGACAGATTTCAGATCCCAGGTGACTACTGAAGCCTCTAACATGCATCCTACAACTCTAAGGCACAGAATGGTGTTTGGGGCACAGTACTGCAGGGTTTTGTAACTGTTATACAGCTGGCTTTACATCTTGATTCAGTCTTCCATTCCCCTCCTCAACAAATCCTGGCTTGAACTCAGATCCTGAACACTGTCCTTGGGCTTTCTCAAGGCTAGAGCTCTACCACTTGAGCCACAGCACCACTTCAGGCTTTTTTCTATGTATGTGGTACCAAGGAATCGAACCCAGGTCTTCGTGCATTCTAGGCAAGCACTCTACCAACGACACCAAACTCTGGGCCCCTCAGCCTTCTGTTTCTAATGGATATCCCTAAAACAGTGAGCACCTCTTCCCATTTTGCAAGACAGAGTAGTTTGAGGTTGTTTGCTAGTAACATGAAAGCCCACAGTATGGCTGCTGAGCTCCAAGTTGAGATCCCAGTTCTGGCCTGAGCTAGCCATCAGCCCATAGCCGAATCTCCTCTCCTCATCTCTAAACGAGCTGTCTCTACACTGGACCCCATCCACACTGTGGTATGAGTAGTACTCTCTGCAAGTGTCAGCATCTTACCTGGATGCTTCTACCATGTGCCAGTCCTTCCAGCCCCAAGAGCGGTCCTCAGATGCTCTCTTGGGGCTCCTCTTGTTCAATCTAACAATAGGACTTCCACTCTCCTGTGGAAGCTCAGCCTCATCCTTGTTTGTACAAGATAAAGTCTGCCTCGAACCTGGGTGGGCCTCTTCTTGAAGGACTTGGGATTGCAAGATGGGAACTATTTCTACTACTTTCTGCCCTTCCGTGTCATCCCAGAAAACGCACAAGGGCTGTCCTGTTTTCTGTGGCCTCTGATAGGTTTGTGAGTGATCTCATGCCTCCTGGGGTACAACCCCAGAAATAGCTGTGGGGAGGACAGAAGCCTTATTTCTTTCTGCCTTTCTCTTTGCTTCCTTTCTTCCTTAGCAAGGGAAGGCTGCTGGGAATTGGGTAAGGAGCGTTAGCCCAAAGTTGGGGCTGCAGAATCTAGCAGCTGCATGTTGAGTTGGGAAAGCAGACTACCTGAGAGCACCCGCTGAGTCACACAGATCACGCTCCCTTTCCCACAATTCTTCAGGTCCTTTTGGAAGCACTTTTAGGGCTGTTTGAAATAACCACATAGAGGTTCAGAGAGGTTCACCAATTACCTACTGGGAAACAGCTTGGCCCCTATCCTAAGTGCACCTCAGCCTTAAGAAGATAAACAGTAGCTAATGGCAGTCCAGTTTTACTGCCAGTAAAGTTACTTTAGTTCTACTTATTAAAAACAAACATCTGCACTGAAAGCTCCTTTACAGGCCTGTTTCTAAAACTTCTCAGGATAAAATTTGAACGAAGGCCCCAAAGTATGCCGTCAAGACCCTGGACTTCAGCTCTGGTCATCAGGATCAACCAGACTCAAACTCAGCTGCACACCCTATCACAGACCTCTGTTTAGAAGGGGAGAAGCAGACTTCTACTTTTAACGTAACTCCCTGGTATGCTGCCACTGTTGGGCCTCCAGCCACATTTTGAAAACCACCTAAGAAAAATACCCGGAACCAGTGTAAGCAAAGCCAGGCACAGCCTGTAATCCTGTAATCAGAACGCTTGAGATATGAGGCTCAAGGTTTGTAGCCAGCTCGGGCAAGAACCTCTTATCTGCAGTTAACCACCATAAAGCCAGAAGTGGAGCTGTGTGGCTCAGGTGGTAACATCCTAGCTTAAGCCCAAAAAAGCAACACACGACAGGGCACAACCGGGTGCTTGCAAAACTATGTGGGGTGGGAAAGGGTGGCGTCACTTCCCAGCCCTTCCACACGGCAAACACTCCCTCCCCTTCCTCTCTTCTGGCCCTCATCATGCAGCCCTGGTTCTTCTTGAAGCAAGGGCACTGTCTGAATTACACACCAAGAAGAGCTCCAGATCCTAAGACTCCAAAAGGAAATGCTCAGAAAATAGAAACCAAGATGTGGCTGTCTTTGTGGGGTCTGAATATACACAATCTTCAGGGCCTATAGCGAAGCCTGAAGAACTTTTCCCTCAACCATGAGTGGTTCAATTGACAAGCCAGATGGAAAACCAGCTGTGAGTCAGGGCCTTTGTGAGCCACAAGAGGCTGCAAGCACCTTGCCATACACCAACTCTCAGCAGCCACCCAGGGGAAAGGGAAAAGTCCTTCCTTTCAGAGTAGTGCAAACTCAAAATTCTGTGCCAGCCAGGGCTAATGGATTTAACTGGCATTTTAAAAAAATTGCTTATTTGTCCACTCTTAAGAGCTTCAGCTGGGAGAAAGACTTCTCCAGTGTAATGGGATTCACCTATTTCCTTTAAAGGAGTTTAACGTTGGCTTTGAAAATAATGCTCACATACACAGAAGTTTCTTTTCAAATGCTGAAAAGTCTTGATTGGAGAATTCCATCTACTTCATTGAAAGGGGACTGAACACTCCACAGCCTTAGTTTTTCTAATCTTGCAATTTCGTTCTTAAATTTCAACATGTGATATATATGTTCTGGGCTCCAAAGTCTGACTGAATGAGTACTCATTGATTCAACAGATTATCTCCTGAATGTGTCAACTAAAATACAGGTCCTGGATGAACAGGAGGCAGAGGAGGAAAAGCCTTGTCCTCGTGGAGGGACTGACTGGAGAGAATGAGCCTAGGATCACAAAGAATGAGGAGCTCGTGGCAGAACTTCTCGAGGGGGAGATCACAGTTCTTAGTGTTGAGGAGCCTGGCTAAGTCTTACAGAAGAGACCACTGTCCTGGAAAATGAAGCCTGAGTGGAGATAGAATAAAAGGGAGTTTTCTAGGCAGAAGCAACAGCCTAAGCCATGGCCCCATGGCTAGGAGGGACCCAGAGGAGTGTGGAGACTGGCATGGCTGTGTGCAGAATGCATGGCTAGCAGAAGGGGTAAGGGGCCTCGTGGATACGGTGCACATCTCCATCTTTCAGAATACAAAGCTGCATAACAGCTTTAAATAGTGGGACGACATGATTTAACTGACTTTCTTTAAAAAATTACTGAGGCTCTTTACAGAAAACGTTGGAGGTGGAGAACTTTCTAGAAGATACTCTTACTAGGGGTGATGGAGAAGAAAATGAGTGTGGGGGGGATTCCAGAGATTCTAGAGCCCAAGACATGTCTTCCAGGCAAACTGAGGCATTATGAGGTAAAGGGAAGGCCAAGTCAGACATGATGTGGGTGGACACTACTCAACATAGCACAAGTGGACCAAGTACTGGAGAGACAGTCGTGCGTGCATGCATGCTCATACATGAAGAGGGCACAGGAGTCTCAGGCTAAGCAAGGGTTGAAAATGCACACAACCATCTCCAGCACAGAGATGGAGAGTGAAACTCTGGGATGAAGCTTCCCGGAGAAGAGGTAGGAATGAGGAGAAATAGGCTGGGCTGAACCCGGAGTAATGTGGTGAAAAATCAGGAGAATATGGTGGGACAGAGCCAAGGGAGAAAAAAAAAAAAGATACAACCCATAAAGAGCTGCGGGAGCCACAAATAGTATGGAACTGTCACTGTCAGCACCACCTGGGGACACAGGCAGGGCGGAGGGGTTGGATGATGGGGCCAAAGAGATGGAGGCACCAAGTGCAGGGGATTCTTCCAAGTATTGTTGTCTTGGTGACTACAGATGAAGTGATCCAGAGAACAAGGGTTCCACACCCTCTACCCCCAGGCTGGGACTGGTGCAGGAAATAAAAGGGAAAGACACTGGGGCCAGGAGCATGGCCTAGTGGAAGAATGCTTGCCCAACATGCACGAAGACCTGGGTCCCATTCCTTGGTACCACATACACAAAAAGCCAGAAGTGGTGCTGTGGCTCAAGGGGTAGAGCACTGGCCTTAAGAAAAAATCAGGGACAGTGCCCAGGACTGTCAAAAAAAAGGGGGGGGGGGAGACACGCCAAGCACTGGTGACTCATGGCTGTGGTCCCAGCTACTCAGAAGGCTAAGATCTGAGGATCAAAGTCCAAAGTTAGCCCAGGAGGACGAATCCAAGACACTCTTATTTCCAGTTAATGAAAAAAGTTCCAGCAGTAAAGCTGTGGCTGAACTGGCAAAATGCCAATCAAGTAAAAAAGCTTAGGGACAGAACCCAGCCAGAGGTCAAGCTCTAAGACTGGTACAAAAGAAAGGAGGGAGAAATGAAAGGGGGAGGGTGGAGGGGAAAGAAGAAAGAGGAAAGGGGAGAGGAGAGAAGAGGAGAGAGAGAGCAAAGGAGAAAGGGTGAGAGCGGAAAGGAGAAAAAGGCAAAGAGGAAAGGGAGAAGGGAAGGGGGGAAGGGGAGGAGGAGGGAGAAGGTCAATTCTACCTGACAGCAGGTTTAAAATCTACCTCTAAAATCTGGCTCCTGGCTCAGAGTGACAGACATGTCCTCTCAAGGGACAAGGACTTTCGTATAAAAACTAAGGCACACAAGAGCAGGTACTCAGCAGGACAAGGCTGTGCCACTTCCCTCTTCAAGTCAAAGCAGGTTTCTTTCCAGCAACTGGCAGGAGATCTCGCGCACTGCTCTTGAGGTTCGTGGATGGTGCTGTCCGGTCTGCCTGTGGCTCAGCGCGGCCTGACTGAGGTCTGTGGCCATCCATCTTCCAGCCGGTGGCTGACTGCTCCTGGTGGTTAATGGTGGATTAGTGGCTGCCGTCTGGTCCACCGCTGCTGTCACCTGTCATATTACGGTCTCAGAGGCTGGAGAGAGGCCTTCTTCAGCACTCTAGCCCATCTGGCTTCACGTCACCATTGCTTGGCACTCCTTCCATGAGAGGGCACCCTCTGGATTTGTTGGCTGGTGATAGGCTACTCCAATCTGTTCACTGACTGGATGCTTCTGCCTGATGTGCTTTCTGCATCCAAACACCAGGAGGAACTAGGGGTGAGGAGTGACGGCCAAGTGTGCAGAGCTGAGCAAGTCAGGGCTTCTGCCTGAGTCGAGCCCTGCCAAAGCACACAGATGTAGAACCAGGTGCCCCCTAACTGAGGCCTCCAACTCACTGGATCTTTCATTGAGTAACTGGTAACATGTAACCACAGTGTCTTAGTGTTCTGCTGTTGTGATAATATACCTGAGAATGTCTACTTAAAAGAAGCCAAGATGTAGCCTGGCTCATTCTTTCAGAGGATTCAGTCCTTAGTTGGTTGGCTACATTGCCTTTGGGCCTGTGGTAAGAAAGCACTTCGTGGCAGGGAGTGAATGGTGAAAAGCTGCTTACTTTAGGGAAGCCAGGAAATAGGGAGGGAGAGAGGGAGGGAGGGGGAGAGGGAGGGAGGGAGGGAGGTCCCAACCTTCCTTTAAAGAGCAGGCTCCCAATAGCCTTAACTTCCTCCCACAGGGCCCCAGCTGTTAAAGATTTCACGCCCCCCCACCCCCCAATACTGCAAATCAGCTAAGTTGATGTAACATGTGAGCCTTTGGGGATATGCAAGATTCAAACAAACACACAGGAAAAACCCCAAGCATGACATTATCAAGGTTCCGAATCACGTCAGACAACATGGGAAGACTGAGAAGAGCCCTGCATAGTTCACAGCACAGCCTAAGAACTTGCCCTTCTGTCAAAGACCTTCAGTTGAGGCTTGATTGGAATGGAGTCAGACAGGGTCTCTGCTAAGGCCAACCAACTTCAGTTGTCTCGAGGAATCTAATAAACAAGCCAGAGCTTCATAGCCAGCTTGTTGTGAGCTGGAGATTATGCAGAAGCTGGCCATGAGCTCCAACCATCGACATCCCCCATCACACTGCACCTGGCTTGTGTCCTGCTTTGGCCTGGTATTGAGTGACCAGCAAAGCGTCCATCTTGTCTTTCCAGGCTGGCCAGCAGGAGACCTACAGAAGACATCTCCAGCCCCCCCCGCCCCCCACTACCCAATGTCAGCAGCCTCCAGTGTGACCCACTTTGCCGGGGGGCTCTGATGTTCCCTGGAAGTTGGCACAGCTTCCCCACTCAACTGCTGCAGTCACCCCACAAGAAGTTAAGCCCATTGAGGAAAAGCTAGGTCTCTTACCTTGGATTCCTTCTTCTTGATTTTCTGAGGTAGACACGGTCTCTGGAGAAAGACGATCTGCTTTGTGGATATACTGCCTTCCCTACAACACACACAGCCAATGGTGAGTCCCTCCAGGTGCAAAGCCAAGGTTCATTCCTGCACAGGAAAACTGCTCCCAAATACCAAGAAAGATCACCTCCTACTCTACAAAGATTCTTGGGTGGCCTTCAGCTGTTTCCAAATGGGGTCTCAGTCATAGACGGCTTGCTATGGGCATACTGATGCCAGGAAAGCTAGGTAGGCAACAAAATGGTGCCAGATTATCAGCTCTGACCCACAGTGATGGAGGTGGAGAGGTGGATCACCTGCTATAAGACAGGAAAGCTTTCAAAATAGACAGGGTAAAGGTAAGCACCACTTTTTTCTGATCATGTTTTAGCATCTGTTTCTTGCTGCATTCAGTCAAGAGTTGCAGAGAAAGGAGAGGCAGGACTAGCATTTGCTCTGCTCCTACACTGTCCAAGGGGTCAGGCTGGTGATGTCACACACAAGGGCTAATTTCAGCCTCACCTCCGTGGCTCCCACTAGGCCAAAGCTTAGCCTAGGAGCAGCAGTGAAACTCAGCCCCACCCAGTCCCAGGAGCAGGGGAAAGGATGATCCCACAGCATTATTTATCAAGTATTAATGTCTGAGACAAAGTCCTCTCTGTGTATCCTGGGCTGCAAAAGCTTAGAACCAGTTGAGCTTCACTGTTCAACTCATTCCGATGCAGAAGAGCCTGATGCACACAGAGGGCCTCAGCCCTGATTCTAGCTCAAGTGTGCTATGAAGCCTCAGGTATGTGATGGTGTCTGAGCTTCACTTTTCCAACCTGTCAAGTGGGAATCCCACTTATGCTTATAACTCCACAGGGAAGTTAGGAGCACTGATTCCCATAGCAAGCCCAAAATACAGAAGGCCTTCTAGTGTTGCTATGACTGGGCTTAAGAGGTGAGGCAGAGATGAAGTGGGCACAATGCCATGAATGTGAATTTATAAGCAAGCGCTGAAGACTCCAGATTTTCCTATGTTCTTGGTGGGAACATGAAGTGCTCCCATGATCTCAGGTGAGTCCTTTAATATTCCTGGCCATACTTCCCTTGACTATAAAATGGACTTGATGTAACAGGAAAATTCCAAGAGAATGTCAATAGGAAGACTGAGGTCCAGGCTGACCTGGGTATAAACCTGAATTCCTATATCAAAAATAACTAAAGCAATTCGGGGTCCTGGAAATTTTATTAAATGAAATTTATTTAAAAATCATTAGTTATGGGGCCAGGAGTTTGGCCTAGTGGTAGAGTGCTTGTCTAGCACACACGAAGACTCGGGTTCGATTCCTCAGTACCACATGAATAGAAAAAAGCTGGAAGTGGTGCTGAGGCTCTAGTGGTAGAGCTCTAGCCTTGAGAAAGTCCAAGGACAGGGCTCAGGCCCTGAGCTCAAGCCCAGGACTGGCAAAAATCAATCAATCAATCAATCAATCAGAAGTTATGGGCCAGAAGTTTGGCCTAGTGGTAGAGTGCTTTCCTAGCTTATACAAAGATGTGCGTTTGATTCCTCGGTACCACATACCTAGAAAAAAAGCCAGAAAGATGCTGTGGCTCAAGTGGTAGAGCTCTAGCCTTGAAAAAAGCCCAATGACAGTGCTCAGTGAGCCTCAAGTTCAAGGCCCAGGACCGGCAAAAAATAATTAGAAGTTATAAGTTTTTCAGTTCATACTTATTTCATTTGCATAAACCTCAATGTTTTGGCCCAGGCCTGGAACACATAGTAATCCAAAAACAACAACAACAAAAACTCGACATGGCTAGGTATGTGCAGCATACCTAGCAAGTGCAGGAACCACATGAGTACAGAGAAAAAAAATGTAGGTATGCATGGCAGTGCATCCTTCTAGTCCCGCACTTTAGAGGCTGAGGAAGGAAGATCAGGAGTTCCCAAACAACCTGGGCTATACAGATTGTGTCTCAAAGAAAGAAACCAAGAATCATAGGCCATTCCCTCCCTCTTCTTTCCTTTTTAGGACTAAGAATTTTATGCCCTAAGTGTGCATCTGGACTAGCATGGGGCACAGAGTAGAGGCTGAGTTTCTTTTGCACTGAGAGCTCTGGACTTGGTAGGCTCAGGTAGGCAAATGGCTAATCTCAGTTCTACCGGGATCCCTGATTCACTGGGCACAGGTCCTCCTTGAGGATTCCCGTGGTGAGAAAAGAGACATTGGTGTGATTCTGGACCTCCTGGCCTAAGCATTCCATAGTAATAGCAACTGTGGTTGGGTCCTCCTTACCTGGTAGTCTTGATGACCGGAGTGGGTAGCACACAGGTGAGCTGCCAGCCATAGGCTGCCAGGGAGTTCAGCAGAGGCACGTAGTCTGTCTGCACCTCCGCACCCTGTGGAAGAAAGGCCACCCATGGTAAGCACTGTTGCAGCCCTACTTAAACTCAGCCCCGCAACAGGACCTTTCCATCTGCCAGCCCAGGCATAGCAGGGTGCTCATGTGTGGAGCCAAATGGCCCACCTGGGATTTCTTCTTAGAGTCCCAGTGCAATCTGTAAGGAATTAGAGGCAAAAGATATTAATCCATTCATTTTGTTTTATTCCTGTCTGGACAAACAGCCTCTTGAGAGAAGCATGATTCCTATGCCTTCCAGACACATTCAGGGCATGACAGATAATACACACTGCTCTGGCTGACCTGAGTATGCCATGGGGAGTTAAATTACACTTGACAGATCATCCAGTCCTTTGCACCCAGCTGCAGTAGTGACACACACACACACACACACACACACACACACACACACACGCGCGTGCGCACACGGGGTAAATGAAGACTAGTTTTATTTCAAATTAGATGTGTTGGACTAACAATTGTCTTTCAATTGAATAATACAGCCTTGTTGGCGCAGGAAGCCAGCCCAGAATGTGAGGCCACCACCTGCGCTCACTACAGGGACAGCAGGCCCCACCTCTTCCTGGGCATTCCTTACCCTACCCCTGCCCTGGGTGCATGCTGGCTCCCATTTCTTGTCAGCTGGCTTTTGGTCTTTGACGATGGAAAATCTGTCCAGATGTTCTCCAGCCTGTGTGTGCACACATTTATCCTCCTAGTATTGCAGAGATATACTGGGTGCAAAGACCATGTAATATCACTTGTGAGAGGATCCGTGGGACAGAACTTGAATACTGTTTTGTCCCAGAATGCTCTTAGCAGAGGGCCTGGTGAGGCCATAGGACCTGGTGGTCTTGGGGGAACAGATCTAGCTCATCTGGCTGTCCTAAGGAGAAGAAAGATGGGGGAACATCTGTCCATCTCTGTGAGCTTCTATAACTAGGCACCCCTCTCATCATGCCTACCAAAATCACCTCGACCTCCTGGCAAACTATCCTTTGGGAGCCTTGTTTTCCCTTCAACCATATAAAGTAAGGTACTGGCCTGACCTGAAGCTCTCAAAGCTTGGTGGAGCCAGCAAAAGGCCTCATGTGAAAACTGGAGAAATACTGGTTCTCAGGGCACAGCCCAGATCTGCTGAATCAGAAACTGAGGGCTGCTGAAAGCTGTGTTTTTTTGCTTGTTTTTTTTTTTGCCAGTCCTGGGCTTGAGCTCAGGGCCTGAGCCCTGTTCTTGGACTTTCTCAAGGCTAGAGCTCTACCACTTGAGCCTCAGCACCACTTCTGGCTTTTTTCTATGTATATGGTACCGAGGAATCGAACCTGGTCTTCGTGCATGCTAGGCAAGCACTTTAACCACTAGGCCAAACTCCCGGCCCCGGAAGCTGTGTTTTTTAAAAAAGCAGAGCCCTGCAACTAAGCCAGAGACTTATTCCCAGCTCATCTCCTAGCTTATTTGTCTAGCTTACCTGCCTAGCCCATCTGGAAGTGGTGCTGTGGCTCAAGTGGTAGAGTGTTAGTCTTGAGCTGAAGAGCTCAGGGACAGGGCCCAGAGTGCAAGCCATGACCAACCCAAGGGGAAAAAAAAGTCAGCCAGGCACTGGTGGCTCATCCCTGTAATCCTACTTACTCAGGAGGCTGAGATCTGAGGATTGTGGTTTGAAGCACGCTGAGTGGTACAGTCTATGAGAACTCTTATCTCCAGTTAATCACCAAAAAGGGAAAAGTGGAGCTGTTACTCAAGTGGTCCAGAAACTTGAGCCTCAAGCAAAAAAGCTAAGGGAAAGCAAACAGGCCTTGAGTTCCAGCCCCTGTAATCAGCACAGACATCAAGTCTATAATTATAGGACCAGCACCCATCTGTATCATCCAATCTAAGGGTTCCTATTACTTTCAGAGGAAGAAAAACAAAGACTGTTAAAGAATCAGTTGTGTCTGCAGGAAGTGCTGCAGAACTAAAGGGGGGTGGGGCAGTAAACTAGTAAAGCAAGAGAAAGAGAGAAAAAGAGGGGGGGAGAAGAGGGGACGGACACACACACACACACACACACACACACACAGTGGGAGAGAATGATCAATTTACTGGTGTCAGAAAAGTGTACCCAGGAAGCCCCAATCATCAGACCAAGATGGCTCAGCAGGTAGCCAGCAGCTCTTAGGACACAGGGTATCTCCCTTCTATGCCCAGACAGCCATGTGCCCTCCAGCTGGGCACAGCCCTCAGGCAGAAGAGTTTGGTGGCAGTGGCTGCGGTATCTGGAGATTCCCTTCCCCCACTCCTGCATTTCCAGTTTAAAAATTTTAAATCCACCCTCTAAGCTTTGCAGGGTTATGATGACTTGGGCCTATCAAGAATAACCTTCCCACTTTATCAAGTACTGTGACAAACTCATCACAATCAGACCGTAGCCATAGCAACCAGGACAAGCTTTGGCACCTCACAAAGCCCTGAGTGGCAGAATGGAATCCTTTTATTGGTGGCAGTAGCCCAGACCCGAGTTTTCTCTGCGGGTGCCTAGAGCTGCAAGACAATGAACGACCCCAGCAGCGGCCTGACCCAGCCTCCCAGACAGGCCTCACCCTGCCGCTTCTATTTTGCTCCATTTTATTTCATTTTGTCACTATCTTGAAGAGAAAAACAGCAGGATTTCTCCCTAACACTTTTCCTCCCTTGGGGTAAGAGATGTCAGCCAGAGGGTGCAACTGCTGAAAAACCATGAAGAAGAAAAGAGGAAAAACACAAGACATACTGTGCTTGGGAAGGTTCAATCTCAAGTGCTAATTTCTGGCCATCAATCACTCACTGGGCAAAGCTAATGAGTAAAATACAAATGGTGGAAGCAGTGTGAGACCCTCTGCCAAGCTCTCCCTATTCCAAACTCTTTGGGCTTGGTCTCTAATTAATGTTAAATGTGGTTTTTCCATAAACATCTACCAAAGGCTCTTTGCATGTTATCAATACAGTAAGAAGATAGCATTTCCAAACCAGCTTGATGAACAGTCCCAGTCAGTGGCAGGCACTTTTAAGTCCATTAGCTATGAAAGGTGGTAAGAAACATCCGATGCAAGGCTTTCTTTGATCTGCTTTTTTGTGACACTCCAACGAGAAGAGAAGAAAGCAGCAATAGCACTCAAAAGCCAGCCTGCTTATCAAACAGAAAGACATTTCTTTCTGTGAGTTGGAGCAAAAATTTTAATTAACTCTCTTCTCTCCTGTGGTGGATACGTAATCTCCCATCACACCTGGAGTGTTAAAAAAAAAAAAAAAGTGGAGCATGTCCTGTGGTTTTTCAACTTGTATAAAAGGAATTCATTTGTATTTATGGCTCTTTTTCCCTTTGTTCCTTGTAATTTCTCCAGTGCTTGCAAAATCACCTAAAGAAACAGACAGCAACACACCCTCCCCTTGCCCTCCAAAAATCACTGACAGAAAGTAGAGTTTACTACATTTTTTTTTAATGTACCTTTTTTGATCACTGTTAAAGACTGAAGCTGCAGAGGAAGAATTAGGAGGCCTCATATTGATCAGTGAAAAGAAAAAATACTTTAGACCCTGCAGCTAGCTCTTTCTGAATTTCTATCTGTAATTTGCATTATGCAATTTTTAAATCAGTAACAGTGTGTGTATTATTAGAACTTGTTATTAGATTTTTACTCAATGCTGGGCCATTGCCACCATATATATTTTGGTGTGTGTGGGGGGGTCAGTGGTGAGGTAAGGCTTAAATTCTGTGCCTGGGTATTGTCTTTGAGCTCTTCAGCTCAAGGTTACTGCCCTACCCCTTGAGCCACAGCACCACTTGGCTTTTTTTTAAGCTAAGAATTACCTGTTTTTATTTTTCCAATTCCTTGCCATTACATGTATCCATAATTCATCTGTTCCGCATATTTCAATACCTTGATGCTACCTGTATATATCCTCTGCACATAAAAGCTTCATTGCACATAAAAGTCTTCATTTGGAGACATTATTTCTGAGGCTCCCTGAGCCCTTGTTCCAATCTGCTCTGACTTCCTTCTCTGCGTGCATCTTTCTTATGCTATGTCTATGGCTGGTGTGTGTCTCTTTGGTCTCCTCATTTCACTGGAGCATTTCCTTTACCTAGAAGACAATGCCCAAGGAGCCATGAATCCTGGCATTCTTAAAGAGGCCTCTATCTTCATCTTCAAGTACCGTTCTAGGTACGAACATCAGGGATAAAATTTATTTTTCCATCAAAATTTTGATGTTCTCCCTAGCATCTAGATGTTGTCATTGTTATGGATATAAACACCTTGCCACCAATCCTTTGAGCAGAACATCTTCTGTTGCTTTGGAAGTTTTTAGGACCCTCCCCTCCCTGCCCCCCAAGATATTCCTAAAATTTCACAGCAATGTGCCTTGTGTCTTTTTCTTTTAATTCAAAGACTACATACTTGATGGCATTGCAATCTGTGGAATCTTGTCCTTTAACTCTGCAAAAAAAAATTTTTTTTACTAACTTCTCCCTTACATTTTCAGTCTTCTTCCTTTTTGGCCTTCCTATTGTCAATATGGTTTGATTTCATGGTTTAATTTCACTACCTTTCCACTTCTGTTTCCTTACAGGGTGCTTTAAGAGAGTCCCTTCATTTTATCTTCCAGCCTTTTTTTTTTAATTAAGGAATTTAGCATTGATTTTTACATCATATTTCAAATGACATGTTTAACAAACAGGTGTTCAAGAAGGGAATCTGTATATACAATCATTGGTACTTAGTTTTTAGAACTTAATCAAAATTAGGCTAAGGGTTTGTATATCATAGATACATATTAATTTATGAAATAAAACATTATGTCTATAGAGTCATAGTTTCTTCCAGCCTTTTAATGTGTTTTACATTGCAAGTGTGTGTGTGTGTGTCTGTGTGTATGTTGCTACCCTATTTTTAGGACCTCAAAGCTCACTCTTATCTTGCAATTGTTTTTTTGTTTTTTTGTTTTAGCATCCTGGCTTTGTTTCATGGATATGTGTACTTTATCTCTTTGAGTGGTTTCTGCTGATCTCTGCACTACTGTACAGCTACCAGAGCTCTGGAACTAGGGATCTTTTGGCACCGATTTTTGGAATTGATACAACTATCCTGCTTTTTTAGCTCTACAGCTCACCATCCCTTCTATCTCTTGGTGATATATGTACTTGTTGATTTTTAGTGCTGGTCCAGGGGCTTAAACTCAGGGCCTAGGTGCTGTACCTATGCTTTGTTGCTCATGGTTAGTACTCTGCCACTCAAGTCTGCACTCAGACCTCCACTTCTGGCTTTTCTTGTGCTTAATTGGAGATAAATATCTCATGGACTTTTCTTACTTGGGCTGGCTTCAGATCGCAGCCTCCTGAGTAGCTAAGATTATAGGTACACAGGTGTGACCCACCAGAGCTCAGCTTGTGGTGTATATACTTTGAACATCAGAGTCTTCCTCTAGTTCTCAAAGATAAAAAAGGTTTCATCCATTTTGCTGGTGTATATCTACTTTCTTCCTCCTCCAAACTTGCTGAGCCGGGCACTAATGGCTCACATCTATAATTCTTGGTACTCAGAAGGCTGAGATTTGAAGATAGCCACACCTATAATTCTAGCTACTCAGAAGGCTGAGATTTGAAGATAGCGGTTTGAAGCCAGTCTGTGCAGGACAATCTGTGAGGCTATTATCTCAAACTACCAGAAAGCCTCAGAGTTGAGGTGTGTTTAAGTGGTAGAGCACTAGTCTTGAGCACAAAAAGCTCAAGGACAACGCCCAGGCCAAGAATTCAAGCCCCAAAACAGCAAAAGAAAAAAAAAAACCTGCTGAAATCACTGACCTCTTCCTTTAATTTTTCTCTTCTTATGACTATCTTCCATCCATTTATTTACTATTTATCTATAGTTAATTACACTATAATTACTCAGTAATTATATTGTTTTTATTATACATCTAATATTATATATATATATGTATATATTTGGTCAGCCCTGGGGCTCCAACTCAGTGACTGAGCCCTCTCCTTGAGCTTTCTCTAGCCTAAGGGTAACCTTCTTTCAGCCACAGTGCCACTTCCCACTTTCTGATGATTAACTGGAGAGTCTCATGGACTTTCCTGCCTGGGTTGGCTTTGAACCTCAATCTTAAGATCTCAGCATCCCAAGTAGCTAGGATTACAGGCTATCTACCAGCGCATGGACAGTAATTATATTTATAGTGTTAGTCTGAACACTGAGTTAATGAATACTGAACCGTATATATAGGGTTAAAGTTTTTGTGAAATCTCAGTTGTATTTTTACCAACCAATCAACATAGAGCCTTGTTTTATGTATCTTTCTGTTTTAGTATACATTTTTGATTCATTAACATCAGACTCATTGCCTAACTCAAGAATGAATAAAAGGACGATGTATAAGCGAGTGCCTCAGGTCAGGAGGTCTGCCCATTCTGCAGGACTATGAGGGCCTGGAAAGTGCCCCATGCATTGATTCTGGAGTTACATATAAAGTCTTAGTATGTAGGTGAATTTGCAAAAGTAGAATTCATAAATATTAAGACCAATTCTATTCATTTTCTATCTACATTATTCCCTTATCATTTCACTGATCTTTTTCAGAAGATGGATGCCTGTGTCCAATTTCTCCTTTTTAACACAATCATACTGTTTTAAAGGAGCCACTAAAAACCCTTTCTAAATAACTTAAGACTTTAGAAATCAAAAACTAAAAACTAAATGTGATTGCATAAAATCTATCTCCATGACAAAAACAGTATCAACAAAATCAAGAGACAAATGACCAAATGGGAAAATACGTGTATATACACAAAGGTTCTAGGAATTGGTAAGAGCTGGACATTAATGACTTTTGTCTATAATCCTAGCTATGCAGGAGACTGAGAGCAAGGGATTATGGTTTGAAACCAGCTTGGGCAGAAAAGTCCACAAGACCCCTATCTCCAATATACTGTCATAACAAGCCAGAAGTGGAGTTCAAGTGGTAAAGCATTAACTTTGAACACAAAATCTCAGGGACAGTGTCCAGGCCCAGAGTTCAAGCTGCAGGACTGGCAAAGAAAAAAAGAAAGAGAAAAGAAAGGAAAAACTAATGATCTAAATTTCAAAATAGACTAAGCTCTATCAACAGAGCAGAGCAAACAAATCAAATGGCCTGAGAAAATGCAGAATCTCACTAAGAGAAATGCAAATCAAAAAACCTTGAGTTACTATTTTTTTTTTAATCCATCAATCCGGTAAAAGCCTTGGAGTGTGACCACTACCCACTCTGTTGACAGGGCTGTCGGGAAGCAAATTTCCTTCCACTCAGCTGATGGGAGAGCACACAGAGTCAGTCCCACTGGAGAACAACTTGACAATATCACTCAAAATTACAAATATGTTTACTCGCTTCTGGGAATTTATCCTATACATTAAAAAATGTATAAAGTCCTTCACTGGAGGCCTGTGTATAAGAGCAAGACACTGGAGACCAATGCCCACTAACGAGGCGTTCTGCTTCATTCCTTTAATGGCTGGGCAATGTTTACTCATGTGTTAGGGTGGACGCACAGGACAAGGAGGGAGAATGAAGGGGAAATGGATTCCACCCTAGACCTGAAGAGTGCAAGGATCCTGTATGAATGAGGCAGACTGTGGGAGTCCCCAAAGATGTCTAGAGCCTAACTGCAGAGCCTTTTGGTATGCTTCTTTACATGGTAACATGGATTTGATGACTATGATCAAGGATCCTGAAATATACAATTTATCCTGGATTATTCTGGATGTAATAAAAAGGAACTTAAAGAGAGGCAAGGAGGACAGAGTCAGTGAAGATCTCACAACAAGCAGAGACCAGATGGATGGCCCAGGAAGGGGTCCTGAGACAAGGAATATGGATAGCCTCTGGAATTGAGAACAGGCAAGCAAAAGATAGTCTCCCACCATCTCTAGAGACTGTGGTACAGCCAACTCCATTACTTTAGCTCTTAATATCCCTCCAGAATTGCTAAGCTAATAAACGTGTCATTTGAAGCCACTAAATTCATACTAACTTGCTATAACAGTAAAAGGAAAGTCGATGGTCCAGTGTCAGGAAAAGGCTGGAATGGAAATCAGAGCTTGTGGAGGAAGATGAAAACTCAAGAGGAGGCTGGCTCAGGAATGGACTTCCGGTGAAGGGGTGAGCAGGACACACAGAGAAGCAAAGAGGAGACTCAAGGCAGGGCAGGAAGAGAACGCCAAGTCGCAAAGCGGGGCCACTTGTCCTCTGCTAGCAAATGAGAAGCAGATGTTCTAACATTGGCTCCATCCTGTACCACTTACATGCTCTGCTTGCACCACAACCCATCTACCAGTCTCCACCCTGGGTGGTTCTGGTTTTGTGCTGAGCACCTGGGAAGTGAAGATGGAAGCCCATGGAGATAGATGGAAACCCCTCTGCTCACTGAGGAGAGATGGCAAAGCCTCCTGAAGCCAGCATTAGAGCTGCCCTTCATTTTACCCTCAGCTTCTCCCAGAACTTGGGTTCCTGCCAAACAGAGGAGGGACAGGCACACTGGCTGGCTGGCCACTGGGGATGTTTTTCTCTTTGTTTTATATACAATGCCCCAGAAAAAAAAAACATTTAGCTGATATGTAATTAGGCCAACATAATAGAGTCTCAAAGAGAGCAGTGTCTCATTTTAGACAACTTTGGCTTTTGAAATGTTCAAAGAGAATAAGTTAAAAAAAAAAAGCTCAGTTCTTAGTTGTAGAAAAGGAGGCTGATGCAAGTAAACAGAACGAGGAGAAAGCTTCAGTTCCAAGACTCCTCACCCATCCTGGCTAGTGAACCCCCATCTCTGCCTACTGTCACCAATATACACCAAGGCAGCCAGTTTTGCTCTCATGGAGGTCAGTACAATGCTGGAAGCAGAGCATTAACTGAAGTAGAGTCTCCTTACGACCTTCCTGAATAGGGCTCACTACAGCCTACCTGCAGCTTCTCCCTGAGATACAAATAGGATCTAGTAGACGTGATTCCACGGGTCCTGAGGCCACCCCTCCAGAGCTTTGCTGGTGTGTCTGCTCTCACTGAACATTGCCTAGCCATGTAGACAAACCCAGCCCAGCCTGTTGACCGATGACAGACATGTGACTTAGCCAACCAGAAGACTTGTGGGAGATGCATCTTGGACCAGCCAATCGCCACCTCATAAGAGACTACAGAGACCCCCTAGTCCATAAGAGGCAACTTAAGAATTTCCCAACTTTGAATCTGTGCCCTTTGATCTGAGCTCTCTTCTGCCACAGGAAAGAGCTCACCATAGGCTCTGAGATCAGATTTACAGATATTAATATCATATGAAAGGCAATTCTGCCTCTCAAACATGTTTTGTTTTTTTTTTTTGGTCTGTGGTAGGGTTTGAACTCTGGGTCTCAGTACTGTCCTTGATCTCTTTTGCTCAAGGCTAGTGGTCTACTTTGAGCCATAGTAACACTTCTGGTTTTCTGGTGGTTAATTGGAGATAAAAGTCTCACGGACTTTCCTGCTTGAGCTGGCTTTGAACCATGATCCTTAGGTATCAGTCTGCTAAGTAGGTAGAATTAAAGGCATGAGCCACCAGCACCTAGCTAAACAACATCTTCTCATCTTAAAAGCAAACAGCTGAAAATTCAGGAGATCACCTTGTTCCTGTTCCAAAAATAGAGTGACAAATTATCTGGAATTCCTCCTAGGACAAAGACTAAGGTAATGGTCAAGCAGGCCATACCTGCAACCTGGGACTATTTTAACTCTGCACATCTTTCTCCTCCTCTGGCCCCCATTTCCTCCCCAATGCCATCTGAAGCCAGTGTCTGTACCTCTGAATATGGCTGAGGATGTACACCAGTGCTGCCTTCCCATGGCTGTACGTCTCCATTCTCTGCCCTTCACCATATTTGACACATAAGGGCAAATGGCTGAACTGAACTCAGAACCTCTGGCATTTGGGCCTGAGGTCTAAAAACCAGGTTTCAGTACAGTTGAGAGTGGAGCATGACCCTAGCAGCAAGAATCCTCCAGCTAACCTAATGCCCATGATCAAAACGAAGAATTATTAGCCTTTTGGCTGTTTTATTACATGGCAGAAGCTACCTGGTATATTACCATTATTCTAGAAAGTGCCAATATCCAAGCAAATCTCTAGTAGGAAAGTCTTAGTAAAAAAAAATCACTGATTTGATTGGAGAGAAATAAGTTAATAGCAGTGACTGGGGAGCATCAGTCTTGTAAATTCATCACCATCCTGGAGGCTGGCACACATAGCCCTCCTTTCCTCTGTGCCAGATGCACTGTGACCTGCCATTATCTCGGAGTCCTGACGTCTAATTTACGGTAACTGGTGTGAGGCCAGCAGAGCCACCAGCACACCCTGGGAAGGAGAGATAAAAGGCCACAATCGAGGAGACCCTCAGCTCCCCGCCTTGCCTGAATCTCCTACAGGAGCTTGCCAGCCTGGCAGGGAAAGCAAATCTGCATGTACAAGATAACAGTGCCATGGATTCTGGGAACATTGGAGAGTTGGCCCTGTTACATATAGTTCCCTAAAGTCTTACACTGAGGGAGGTGGACAGAAGGGACAGGAGACTGTGTTTATGTGCTAAGTGCAAACTTAGGCTGAATGAGAACCAGGAGGAGTTGGTTCTTTGATCCTGGGGAAGGTAATGAGGTGGGAGGTTTGAAGATCAAGGGTGTGATGGCGGGGGCAGACTCTCACCATTAGTAGGGACAGGCACTATAGTTCTGCATGCATTATCCATTCCAGGCCCCCGTGTGCTATCAGCCACTCACAGCAAGACTGCGTGCGGCCACAGTGAGATGCTCCTGGACTCGGGCTGCTGACCTCACCTGCACAAGCCAGTGCCTGGGGCCAGCATGTCTGCATGCGGATGCACAACCAGCTTTGTTTGATAACAAGAAACATTTCTCCATCTAGGAACTTCCCAAGTCTCTCTTACTTGCTTTGAAGGGACAGGGCAGACTTTCTGGGAGTAAATATGATTTATCACTTTATTATTTTCTCTTTAGAGAATGGAAGGGAGAGGTAGGGATCATATTTCCAACCTTTCTCAATTTTCACTTTAATCTGTTTGCTAGAAAATAGGATTGAGCAAAGAGCTTGATATTTTGGAGTGGAAAGGGTGAGTAAAGGAGTGTTGGTCTACAAAAATTCTAGGAGTTTTAAGTCACAATTGCCATCTTTATCTATTGGCAATAGATGCCAGAAAATGTCTTTGAATGAAAAGTTGGTTCAAAATCTTAAGAAAGGGAAGAGAGGGAATTAAAGCAGTAGTCTACTATCCAATCTAGCAAAGGACCCACCACACATAGCACCTATGATTTTTCTCCCTTTGACTTGCTCTGCTTGGTAAATGTGAAGTGTCATCCTCTCAATCGGGGTTGGGGCAATCACAGCCAGTCAATATTCTCTTTGTGGAACCCTCACTGTCAGCCTCTTGTTGCTATGGTTACGCCATTCTAACAACACTCTGCTCCCACTGGTTCTCCTTTCCTCAAATGAAATCACACTGTGCTAATCCCCCCAGCACGTCCTCCAAGAACTCAGCTCCTGTAAGTGCACACAGGTCTAATAGGGCTTCTGTGGTGCTCAGACGTCCATTTGGAATTTCCAGGTTGTAGGGCAGTCAGAGGCCTGACAGGTCCTGAAGTCTCCTCAGAGCCTCCATCAGATGAGCTGTTGGGTTGGCATCAACAATTGGACTATAACCCACCAAAGGACAAGCTAGTAAAGAAAAACACCCTAATCAAGGAAATTAAAATGGTCTCAGAGATATCAGCCAACTCTCAAAAATCTCCCCTGCCACCCTCTATTTTATGTCAGCACTCAGCACACTGGCCAGCTTCACAAAGGCAGGGAGTTACCTTGTTCCCACAGTCAAGTCTTTGAGTGGCTGGCACACAATTGGTTTTTAAGCGAGTGAATAAATGGATCTATCACAGCATATTTTATATTCTCCTAGTATTAACACTGCTATAATCACATCTAACAATAACAACACAAATCTTCTATTGAAAAATGTGAGTTGATCTGCCAAGAAGCTGTACTGTCACTTTTCTGAGCATTCTTTATCTAGAAGTTCCAAATATATTCATGTATAAAAATTAAACACAGGGGCCGGGAGTTTGGCCTAGTGGTAAGAGTGCTTGCCTAGCACACATGAAGACCCAGGTTCGATTCCTCAGTACCACATATATAGAAAAAAAGCTAGAAATAGTGCTGTGGCTCAAGTGGTAGAGCTCTAGCCTTGAGAAAGCCCAAGGACAGTGCTCAAGCCTTGAGTTCAAGGCCCAGAACTGGCAAAAAAAAAAAAAAAAGAGTAAACACGGAGAACCATATTCTAGTCACCACACACCAAGGCCATTGGCCACACATTACTTTGTCCCTTCCCAGGTTTTGAACCACTGGGGTGTGTGTCATAGATTGCCTATCAAGGGGTAGTATCTATTTCTCCTTTGAATCCTGAACTTGGTTTTGTGGTTTTAGTCATTCCTACTGGACATTAAGATACTTAAGAATCTGTTGTCCTTGCTAAAAGCCAGCCAAGTGCAACTCTACGTCACCAAGCCATTAAGTAATATACAGAAACCCTACCAATGATCCATCAAGGGCCCTATAGAATTGTTGAGATGAATTATTAGTTAAATAAATGATTACCAGGAGCTGCCTTGTTTGAGATGGTTTGTTACACAACCAAAACTAATACATACTAGAAAATCCAATACCTAATACTTAATAAGTCAACTAGCTTCTTTGAACCTGACAGTGTTTATAGCAGAAGTTGACTCCGTAGAATCCTGTGATGACTTTGTGCAAATTCTGCCACGCACTTTCTTACCTGAATCTTCTTTTGACATCAAGAATTTTTCAAGATGAAATCAAAGGTAAAACTTGTTCCTGTACAGTACTTTTTAAAATGTAAAGATCTCAAGGGAGTGAGAAGGCAATCCATGGACTAAGGAAGTATATATACTCCAAGCCTATAATCCTAGCTACACAGGAAGCTGAGAGCCAGAGGATCAAGGTTCAAAGTCAGCCAGACCACAAAAATCTATGAGACTCCATCACCAAATAACCAGCAAAGAAGCTGGACTGGAAGTTGTGGCTCAAGTGGTATCGTTGCCAGCCGTGAACAAGCAAGCTCGAGTTTACACCCTGGAACTGGCATAGAAGACCTATCAGAAAAAGGACTTGTACCCAGAACATATAAAGAACTCTTAAGACTCAACAAAAAGCAAACAAAAAATCAGCATAAACTCTAGACCGACACCAATAAAGATAAGGTAAGTATATGAACTATGATGTTTATTGCTGGGTATTGGTGGCTCCTGCTTGTAGTCCTCCCTACTCAGGTGGCTAAGATCTGAGGATCACGGTTTGAAGCCATCCAGGAAGAAAAATGTGACATCTATATCCAATTAACCACCAAAAAGCTGCAAGTGGAGGTGTGACTCAAGTGGTACAGCATTAGCCTTAAGTGAAAAAGCTAAGGGACAGCATCCAGACCCTGAGTTTAAGCCACAGTATGTACACGCATACATACATGCATATATATTTATATATACACATACACACACATGATTATCATGTCATTAGGAAAATAAAAGTCAAGAAGGTATTACTACACAACTATGATAATAGTCAAAATTCCCAACACTGACAACACTAAGTAGCAGGGCAATGAGAACTCATCCATTGGTGGTGGCCACATAGGAAGATAGTTTGGCAATTTCTTACAAAACTAAACCTACCATACAATGCAGCAGTCACATCCCTTTGCATTTACACCAATGAACTGAAACATTTGTCACCAGAAAACCTGTCCAGGGGGGTTTCTATCAGCTTTATCCATGAAAGCCCAAACTTGGAACAGAGATGAATACATGGATAAAAGTGGAAAAGACACAAGTTTTCATGCCACTCCTTGACATGGAAGAAATCCTAAGTCTATAATACCTGGTGAAGAAGCCAATCTAAAAAGCCTATATTCTATGTGATGTTAGCCATGTAACATTCTAGAAAAGGTAGAACAATGGAAATGATAAAAAGATGAATTATGTCCAGGGTTTCAGGATGAAGGGAAGGGTTGAACAGGCAGAGCATACAGGATGTTTAGGCCAGTGCACTAGCTCTATATGATACTATAAAGGTTGATACATGTCCCCATACATTTGTCAAAACACCCAGACAATGCAACACCAAGAGTGAAGCCCAAAGGAAAAAGTGTTCCACGCTAGGGGAGCTTTTTATAGTCAGGAGGCTGAGTGCACACAGAAATTCTCTCTAGCTTCAGTTCAATGTTGCTGTGACCCGAGAGCTGCCCCAAAATAGAGTTAATTGTTCCTTCAAGAAAGGGTCTTTGAGCGAGGGATGTATAGCTCAGTGGTTGAGCACTTGCTCAGCATGGGTCATGGGCAACACTGCAAAGAAAAAAAATAAAAGCCTAGTAATGTTGGAATATTTTCAGAATATATTGTTGAATATAAAACTTTCCAACAGCATGAATCACTATAATCCCATTTTTATAAAAACTGCAAGTGCAAAGGAAATTCTGCAAGGCAGAACACATGCTGACAGGATCTACACTAAGACCTGTGTCACCATCTTCCCAGGAGGGAAGGTTACTTTTGTATGGATTTGTATGTGTGTCTTGAAATCGGGGCCTTGACCGCTCACCCGGCCTTTTCACTCAAATGTGGCACTCTAGCTCTTGAACCACAACTACATGTTTGGTTTTTAGCTGGTCAGTTTGAGCTAAGAATCTTGGACTTTTCTACCTGAACTGCTTTCAAACCATGATGCTCAGATCTCAGCCTCTTAAGTAGCTAGGTGTGAGCCACCAGTGTGGGACTAGCAAGATTGTTCTTTTATTTCCTTATTTATGTTTGCTAAATTACCATCGACGACCCTTTCAGCTCATTGTCATATACGTGAAATACTTAGAAGTTCATCTACTCAAAATCTTATAATTAAATGGCTATGCATAGAGCAACAGTCACCACAATCTAAGGTTCAGGTGTCTTCCTAGGCCCCTGTACCTCCTTGTATCTATTAGTCGCTGCTCGCTGCTCTCCTTCCCACTCTGTCCCCTGGGTAGCTATTAATCCACTTTCCACTTCAAAAGGTTTCCTAATCTCACCACTTCACGTTAAGGGATGCATTTGGTATTTCCTATGTGATCTCCTGAGACTGGCCTCGCTCTCCCCGCTCTCCCCTCCCTCCTTCCCTCTCTCTCTCTCCCTCCCTCCCTCTCCCTCCCTCTCCCCCCCTCTTCTTTTCTCTTTCCTCTCTCCCCCTCTTTTTGTGTCCCCAGAACTCAGTGCCTAGGAGCTGTCCCTGAGCTTTATTGCCACAGTTCTACTTTCAGCTTTTTTGCTGGTTAATTGAAAAGTCTTGTAGACTTTTTCCCCTGAGCTGGCTTTGAACCATGAGATCCTCAGTTCTCAGTCTTCTGATTAGAGGTGTCAGCCATGGGTGCTTCAAGTTCATCCATGCCGTACCAAGTATGAGGCCTAATCCTTTCCATGCAGCTGGCATGGACACTATATAATGTACATCACTTGAGATTTCTGATGCTTCTGCATTTTGGATAATATGACTAAAGCTGTAAGTACACGCACAGGTCTTTTTGTGTGCATTCACCTCTCTCACATACATGCCTTGGAGTCTAGTCTCTGGGTCTGTGTGGCTCTGAGGAAGTGTCCATTTATCATTAGAAAGGAAAAGGTAGAAAAATGAGAGCAGAAATCGTGGCGTCGCTAGATTTACTCTTTTTCAGCTCTAACCTGCCATATGGTGGAAGTACATGGCAAATATCAACAACCTCTTTTACCCCAGCTAAAGAGGCTGTTTGGGAATCTTGCCTCAAAGAAGCCACAGATTTGAAGGCGGACAGTGGCTGAGCACCTCCTAATCGATGTGTGTGATGGGGGGGGGGGTGTAAAGGCAGTGAATAGTTCCTGGGTCTGGCTGAATTTTGTACATGTAAAACCCTAATCCATACCCCCAACTTGCTGGCTCTGAATCTCCAGGAGATAAGGGGCGCTGGTACTGGAGGACTCCAAGGAGGACACTCAAAGGGTGACAAGACTTGGGGACCAATGTGTTAAGTCCATCCTACAGTCCACTGGAATCGACCTGAGGTGACAACCCTATAGGCTCCTAAGTCATTTGCATCACTCAGAATTCAAGGAGCTTTTACTGGAGTGTCTTGGAAAACAGAGATGAACACGTTCATGGGATGAAGCTCAAAGTGGAGGGAGGAGAGTAGCTATGAAAGGAAGAGGCTATGGAACGGAGGAGGCCATGACAGGCAGGAATGAGATGACCTGTGAGCTGAGTCTGAAGGCTCAGGAAGAAGAGACTCAGAACTCAGGCTTATTTCTGCTGTGGAAAATTCAGGGCTCCTCCAGAGCCCACAGGGAAGAGCCAAGTCTGAAGATTAATGTAGAGAAACTGGTGAAGAGCAACATCAAAACCTCCAATCTACCAGGTTCCGGGTGGCTCATGCCTATAATCCTGCTTATTCAGGATAATGAGATCTGAACATCATGGTTTGAAAAAAAAAAGCTGAAATATCTACAAAAGAAATACATTTGACAAACCTAAAAGAAACAAATGAACAAGCTTCTGAACAGAGAAAGAATTACTTGAGAGTTACTTGATCTGAGAGAGAAGGGAGAGAGGAAGGGGGGGAGAGAGAGGGGGGGCGGGAGGGGGGAGAGAATATGATGTGTGTGCTAGTACTAGGGCTTGAACTCAGTGCGGCCTGGGCTCCGTCCCTGAGCTTTTATGCTCCAGACCAGTGCTCTGTCACTTGACTCACAACTCCACCTCTGGCTCTTTAGTGGTTGAAGACAAGAGTCTGGCTTTAAACCACAATTCTTGGATCTCAGCCTCCTGAGCTGCTAGGATTGACAGGCATGCATGAGCACTGGCCCTGGGTTTCTGATCTACCTTACGCTATACAAGTCACTTCCCTTTAAATTAAAAAGACAGCCATGGTCTTAATTTAGCACAAGCATTTTATATGCTTGTGAATTTTATATGCCTATGCATAATGGTCTGACCTAGAATTTTTTCCAATATTAATGAAAAAATAATCTTATTCAGTAGAAACCATAGCTCAGCTTTGATCTTTTCCTGGGCCAGCAACATGTGGCAGAATTCTCTGTTAGTCCCTCAAGTCTCTCCCTGTCTTTTCTCTCTCCTGGGCAGTGGCAACCAGCCACAGCTACCAGTCACATGGTTGTGGGGGTGGCAACAATTTCCACTCCATGGTATGCCATGTAGCCAAGCTATGATGTCTGATGAGCCAAGGGTATTCAATGCATATTGAATTTACATTTTAGAAGGTCAAACCACCATAAGTGTACCTGTGGCTACAGAAGATGTCGACTTATCCATCATAGAAGGCAGGAGAAATACATGTCAGGTACTGCTACCACTCCATCATCAAATAACTCAGACACTGGATGGCTTGTCTACCATCCTGTTAAGACGCTGGCTGGATCATGAGAATCAAAACACAAATTGCCAGCATCCACTTTCAGGGTCTGTGAATCTGAGAATCTGCATTTCTCCCAAGGAGATGCTGCTGCTGCTTTTACACCAGCTTCACCATGAAGTCAGGAAACCCTGACAGCCTTGTGCAGGCTGCAAGGAACCATACACTCATCCCAATAGCCTGTCAATCACCACACACACACACAAGACATACATGTTTCTGGGTGCAGTCATGCATCACTGTTGCCACAGAGCTGAGGCTTGTAGGCTGCTCTAATGGAAACCTTGAGACCAGCCAGCTAGTTCACACACCCTCTCCCTGCAGCCTCACTCCAGCACATGGACCATCAGCTCTGTCCCATCCTCCTCTGGAAGGGCTTTGAGGTGACATGGCCTGCCTAGATGACATGACATCAAGTACCTACACCATTTCCAGGTAGGGACACAAGGGCTGGAGAAATGCCTGGGCACCAAGACTGCATGAGAGTAACTGGTAAAGATGGCCAAAAAGCAGAGAATACCGGTTCCACATTTCCTGCACAAAGGACTAGCGCAATGCTGGATACTGATTATGTCAGTTTCTGTGTGTACTCTTGTTTTTATGCCAATCGCAGGATTAACTGAAAATAAATTACTTGAAGGAAGACTGCTTTAATCTGGCTGTCCCACGGTTACTCCCCATCATTCCCCAGATCTAGCCTGTCCCCAGAGGCCCAACGTTTTACTCCACACATGCAACTCTGACCAGCAGTGGCCTGGGGCTGGACACCCAGTATCCTAGCTAGGTGGGAGGGCTGAGATTGGGAGGATCATGGTTTGAGACGAGCCCAGGCAGAAAAGATGAGGAGACACTATCTCAACAAACAAGCTTGGAGATAATGGTATAGCTGTCATCCTAGCTATGGCTGAAAGTAAAAAGTAGGAGGACCTTGGTCTTTGCCTGGACAGGAAGTAAGGCACTTAAAAATAAGTGCAAAATGAAAGGGTTGAAAGTGCCCAACACTAGTGACTCATGCCTGTAACCTTAGCTACTCAGGAGACTGAGATCTGAGGATTATGGTTGGCTCAACACCAGCCTGGGTACCAAAGTCCATGAGACTCTGATCTCCAATAAATCAACAAAAAGCTGGAAGAGAAGGTGTGGTTCAAATGGCAGAGTTCCAGTCAGCAAAAAAGCAGAGAGTGTGCAAGGCCCTGAGTTTATGCCCCGGAAGTGGCATGTACACACATGCACACACACATACTGAGGCAGAGCATGGGAGGGAGGGAGGTTGGAAGTAAGGCTCAGTCATAGAGCACCTGTCTAGCAAGTGTGAGGGCGTAAGTTCAAAACCATGCTAAAAATGTCCTGGGGGCACCTGACATCCACTGCCTCAATGCCACAGGGTGAAGGGCAGAAAGGCAGTCAGCACTTAGCTGGCACTAGCCTTCTGGAACTGTCACACCCCACACTCTTCACAGACAGCTGTGTTCCCATCTTATGTTGGCCTTAGAAACGCAATTTGGCAGAGGCCCACAAGGTAGCCCTGTGTGTTCCTGATGTGTCCAGAAACTGTTTTATGTCCAAACTTCTTCCTTCATCTCATTCTTCCTCCCCCCAACAAGGTGTGTGCACCAGAGAGTGGTTTAACATATCCTTGACACACGAGTGCCTAGTGACTCCTAGATGCAAGTCAGATCTTCCCAAGTACCAGCAGGACCTGGCTTGACAAAGCCCTGTGCCCACAGCCGTCATGAGCCATCACTCCCCACATACACTTTCCAGCCTTCATTGTAAAAACTCTTTACAATGGACTTGACTTTGCTGTACCTCAGTTTCCAAAGTGCAAAACAGAGGGAACACCAAAAACAGAGGGAACACCAATGTCAGCTGCTAAATTCATTATGAAGGGCACAGAGCTGCCAGGCACCAATTCCTTCCAAGGATGGCTGGTACAGGGCAGCCAGAGGCTTAACTGCAAGAACCACATTGCTGTCATTGTCACACAGGCCACAGCTATGCCCAAGCCTCATTTGTCAGTTTCAGTGTGATGCAAATGAGCAAACAATGACTCTCTTTTCATACCGGAGCCTGGCATAGGCCATGTGTTCTTGCAGAATGGGAAGAGTGGGGGCCCACTCTTCCAAGGGAGCCTGGAAGGACTCCATGGAAGGGGATTCTCCTAGGGCTTATACAGGTGAACTGCCCCCGTCCCTCCCTCCCCCCCGCATCACTCTACTTTTTTTTTTTTTTTTTCAGAAGGAAGACCCAGCTGGGCAGCTGCTCACAGTCAGATGAAACAAGCAGATGAAACAATCACTACCCGACAAAAGCAGCTCTGTTGCCAACCCCCACTTACTTCCAGGACTGTCCATTGTTCCACAACAATAGCGTCATAGCCCTGTATGGTTTTGCTATCTTCGGTGGAAACAGCTTCAAAGATGAATACTCCATCTGTCAAGCCATGTAAGGAATCTGTGGAGAAAGCAACAAGCGGGGGCTGCATGAGCCATTGGTGGCAGAAGGCTTACGAGCAGCAACGTTTTTGTTTTTTTTTTTTTTCACTGCATTCATTAATAATCCCAATCAGAAGATCTTTTCAGCATGTTAATTAAAGAAGGCACACACAGCCACGGAGTCTAGCCCCATCAGAATGAATGAGACTAATTTACCTCGCTGTTTTGAATAATACGCTTGATTTTAGGAGCCCAAATTTCATTGTTAGTAATCACCAGCTGATTTCACATGCTTACCTTCCTCCCTCGCCACCACCCAATGTCAGAATGCACTGGGGGAGAATTTAGGGTAAAACACAGACATTTACAGACGAAAACTCTATTTGGGTAAGGGGAAATTTTCTGTTTTTCTTTTAAAGGCAGGATAGATTAATTCAACATGCTAGATTCAACATGCTAGATCTGAGCCTGTTAAGCCAACCAGAGGATGCACTGCTTCTTGGATGTTTGTGTGATAAAAGGCAAAGAGGCTATTGCTGGCAGCTCTCATAAGAGCCGAGGTTTTGGAGGCAAATTCTCCCCAATAATTCACTATGGAAAAAGTTCCCTTGCTTTTGTAGAGTTGTCTAGGTTGGCGTTTTGAAAATTCAACAACAGAGAAGTTAGGCAAGGGGATATAGGAAATTGGAACAGAGCCCTGCCTTGGGGAGAGTGTACAGGGAGGTGCCTTCTATCCTCTCCTGGCTCCAGGCTCCTATTGTGTCTTTTAGTCATTGAGACTGAGGAACAGAGGATTCATGAGACACCCATGGTTTGGGTCCAGGCTGAATCTTAGGGACTGCTGTGACACCCCCCGGGGGGCGTGGCCTCTTGAGATGGGGCTGAGGTAAGATGAGCTTGGGTTCCTGGTCCCTAGAGTCTACTCTATTCACAGTGCTCAGGCATGAATTGTGCCTGTTTCAGTCCCCAATGGGACTGCCTTCAAAGATGGAATCCTCAGATAATCAGCTGAAGATAATTAAAACTAAATGAGTTATAAGAAAAAGCCGAAAGTGGTGCTGTGGTTCAAAAGCGCTAGCCTTGGGGGAAAAGCCCAAGGACAGTGCTTGGGCCTGAGTTCAAGTCCCAAGACTGGCAAAACAAAAGTCTTGTAGTAGAGCAGCCCTAGCAGACTCATACATGTTTGAAATCCTTTTTAATGGTACACTATTTTAAAAGGCCAATTTTAATAGGAAAAAAATGCATAATGATGTTCTTTTTTTTTTTTTTGTAACAGGGAAGGCAGACAAATTCACAAAGGTACTTCAATCACTGTGAAGTTTCTGAAACTACCAGTATTTTCCTTAAGTTTTAAAGCAAAGTACAACTGTGGCTGGCTGCCTAACAATTCTTCCCTCAGGCCCCAGGTGAGAAAGTTATTCCTAACACTGGCAACAAAAAAAAGACAAAGCCTAATTTTTTATATAAAAAGCTTTTATAAATTGATAGTCAAAAAATAAAAATACCAATACAAATGGGCAAAGAATATGACCTAGAAATTCTCTTTTCATGGAATATGAAAAGAAAAATGGCACATTGACAATGTAGACACTCACAGCTGGCAGAGGTATAAGGCTATGGGAATGTTTGTAGTGTATAAGAAATCTTAAACTGCCTTTTTTTTTCTTTTTGCCAGTGATGGGGCCTGAACTCAGGGCCTGAGTACTGTCCTTAAGCTTTCCTCAAGGCTAGCACTCTTCCACTTGAGCCACAGCACCATTTCCGTCTTTTCTATGCATGTGGTACCGAAGAATTGAAGCTGGGTCTTTGTGCATGCTAGGCAAGCACTCTACCACTAGGCCAAACTCCCAGCCCCCTAGTCTTTTTTTTTATTGTAATGTATAGAGGGGTTACAGTTATATTCGTCAGATAAGAAGGTGCATTCCTGCTCACACATTGATACTCCTCATGTTTTTGTACCAATTCCCCCCCCCCAATCATCTTGTTTTCCCCCTTCCCTTTCCTATTTCAAATAAACAAATAAACGGATATACAATATGCCAGGTAATAAAGTCAGATACTGTAACAATATGAGATTGACCAAAGGGCAACAAAAGAGAAATAACACAGTACATTAAGAACAACAATCACACGATACAAAGTTCTTGTTTCCCTATCCTGGAGATCCTTTCATTTAGCCTCATCCTATATGGCCTTATGCATCTAAGTTTTGAGCTATTGTAATCCTCTGCCAGAAGAGTCCTAGGTGTGTACTAATTATTACAAATGAGGGAAACCATTGAGCCTATGTTCCTTTGAGTCTGGCTTACTTCACTTACTATGATTTTTTCCAAGTCTTTCCATTTCCTTACAAATGGGGTGATGTCATTCTTTCTGATGGCAGCATAGAATTCAATAGTGTATAAGTACTATATCTTCTTGATCCAATCATCTATTGAGGGGCATCTGAGTTTGTTCCATATCTTTGCTATGGTAAATAGTGCTGCTTCATGAACATCGCTGTGCTAGTGGCTTTAGTATGTCCCTTGTTTCTGGACGAATGGGTAAATGCCAAGGAGTGGAATTGCTGGGTCATAGGGGAGCTCTATGTTTAGTCTTTTGAGGAACTGCCATACTGCTTTCCATAGTGGTTGAATGAGTTTACACTTCCACCAACAGTGTAGTAGTGATCCCTCTTTGCCCAATCTTTTTGGAGAGAAACATACTAACAGACTAAGTGTCTACCACAAAACATCTATCCAAAAAAAAAATCTATCCTTTGTGACTCCCCCAGTCTTCTTTCTGTTCTAAGATAACTACAACCAGTGCCATCAAATGTTTATCTATAAGCTTTGATTCTACAATTACTTTAAAACAAACCATCTGAATGTCCAACAACCCAAATATTTAACCATAGAAAAACAGGCGAGTAAATTAGGAGTTCCATACAATTAAATACTATGCTGTCCTGAAAAATGTCATGGGAATTTCATGATCCAAGAAAATACTTTAGCATAAAGATTAGTTAAGGGAAAAAAAGCCCAATCAAGAACAAAACTGCCCTATGAACTAAAACTGAATTTCCATGTCACAATGTCAAGGTAAACTTTAAGGACATACAGAAAACACTATAATAATTTGGATTTTATCTTTATAGCGCTTGAAAGTAGAGCTAGAGCAATTTAATGAGGTTTGTAAACGATGAGGGTAGGAGCCTTCCACTGATCTAGAAAAAGAAGCTGTGCTTCTCTTCATGGTCAGCAAGGATTAGAATGACTCATTAGCTACTCACTCATTCTGACATTTACTGGCCATCTGGTTTCTGTCACAACACAGAGCTTAAGCATCCCCTCTGAATAAAGATTCCCAGTCCTGGGGACTGGAGGACCCCGGGCACTGGAGGATACCAGGTATCACTTAGGTATCACATATTAACTCACAGCTTCTGTGAGACTTGCTGGAGTGGGCCGTCTGTGCCTGCAGCTCTGCATCTGTGGGTCCAACCAACTGCAGGTTAGTTTGTGTTTGCGCATTGGTACTGAGGCTTGAACTCAGTGCTATCCCTCAGTTTTTGTGCTCAAGGCTCTACCACTTGGGCCAAATCTTTACTTAGGGCTTTTGGCTGGTTAATTGGAGATAAGAATACCTAACAGACGCTGGGGGGGATGTGGCCAGGAGGGATCACTACTACACTGTTGGTGGAGTGCAAACTCGCTCACCACTATGGAAAGCAGTATGGCAGTTCCTCAAAAGACTAAACATAGAGCTCCCCTATGACCCAGCAATTCCACTCCTTGGCATTTACCCAATCATCCAGAAACAAGGACATACTAAATTCACTAGCACAACGATGTTCATTGCAGCACTATTTACCATGGCAAAGATATGGAACCAACCCAGATGCCCCTCAGTTGATGAGTGGATCAACAAGATGTGGTATTTATACACAATGGAATTCTCTGCTGCTGTCAGAAAGAATGACATCGCCCCATTTGTAAGGAAATGGAAAGACTTAGAAAAAATCATATTAAGTGAAGTAAGCCAGACTCAAAGGAACACAGGCTCAATGGTTTCCCTCATTTGTCATAATCAGTAGAAACCTTGGGCTCTCCTAGCACAGATTTACAATAGAACAAAATCTAGAGACATTAGGCCAAATAGTATGACACTAAATGTAAGGACCTCCAGGATAAGGAAACAAAAGCCATATAATGAGTGGCTATTGTCCTTAATGTACTATGTTGTCTCTCATCTCTTTTGCCATCCCTTAGTTATCTCATATTGTTACAATATTTCACCTTGCTATCTGATATATTTTATATGTGCTTAATTGGTTATTTGCAACTGGACAGGGAAGGGGGGAAATCAAGATAAGGGGGGGTGGGGGAAGGTGGGAGGGAAATTGGGACCATGTCATGAGAAAGGGTTTCCATGTGTGTGAAGTGATGCACCTTCTATCTGGTGAATATTAATCACAATAAAAATATTAAACAAAAAAAGAATTGTATCTTCTATCTGGTGAATATAATGTAACCCTTCTATTATAATAAAAAGAATTATTTCTTCTTTTCCTTCTTTACATTAAAAAAAAAAAGAATACCATGGACTCTCTTGCCCATGCTGGCTTTGAACCACAGCCTCAGATTTCAGCCTCCTGGGTGGCTAGAATTATATGCTTGAGCCACTGGTGCCTGGTATAAGCTCACCTTTTGAGGGTTTTTTTCTTGTTATTATTCCCTAAACCATTCAACATAACAATTACATATGTGGCATTGGTAGCAGGTATTTAAGTCATCCAGAGATAAATACAATATGCCATTTGATGGAGAAACGTTAGCACCTGCAGATGTTTCTTTATAAGGGGGTTCTTGGAACTCCTCACCCTGACAGAAATCCAATTTCCAAAGGCTCTTCCTCTATCTCAATGGAAAACCTTTAAGTCCTTTAAATGTATCTCAATGATTCTTTGTGAGTCCCAGATGTCCAATTCAACATAAAAAAAAAATAAGACTGTGGTTAGCTTGCCACCAGCACAGAGTCATAGACTGTCCACTTCCTCTCCTTCTGCAGGCACTGGCCTGGAGTGACATGGCTGGGTCAGGTGTGAAGTATTTACCTGCCATCTACCCTGTCCATTGCCTGCCTCACTGCCCTCACCCCACTGCTCTGCTCTTTGAAACCAGAGGTCTGATTCACCTACTTCATCTCGAAGCAAGTTTACAATGGCTGTCAAAGTTTGGTCATCTGTAACAGCAAAAAAAGTCAATGAACCACAGAGAAGAGACAGCTGGGCTTTTAAAGAGCTCCTTGTTTTGACGGCCTCGTCCACTCTTCGTCTCCTCATTACCTTCCCGGCTCAGCCTCTTGGAAATGTGCACCGAGCTGGGCATAAAGAGGTCTCTCAGAGCGAAGGCTCCCAGTGTAAAAAGGTTAAACCGCCCTCCATCTATGGAAAACATTCCATTATCACTGCATTTTTTATTAAAGGAAAGATGCTTCCCTACTGTGTACAAAGAGCTATTTGCCCTGGCGTTACATAAATATTTGATGCTGGTCTTTTGGCAAAAGGCCACCTTAACATTCTAAGTTTATGATTTACAAGAAAGATGTGGGAGAAGAGATCTGTCATTATCTCAAAGGTAAGTTCTGGGCAGTAACTGCTCTTTGCAAGCATTGCAACTGTCTGCCGAGCTTGGATTCAAGTCACCACTAGGTGATAGTCTCCAAAGGTGAGCCTAGAATATGCACATCAAATGCAAGGCTCATATGCAATGCATCTGGTCTATCCTTGAAGGTTTACAAACAAATGTTATTTTACTCACAAACAAATGGTATTTTACTATGTGTGTATGTATGTGCACTGAACTCAGGGCCTCATGATCTTGCTTAGCTTTTTCATTCAAGAATGATATTCTGCCACTTGAACCGTATCTCTACTTGTCGTCCCCCCTGCCAGTTACCTGGAGATATGAATCTCATGGACTTTCCTATCTGGGATGGCTCTGAACCAAAATCCTCAGATGTCAGCCTCCTGAGAAACGAGGATGACATATTTGAGTCACTAGTTCCTGGCTTGAATGAGCTAAGTTAGACTAAACTGTACACACTGCAGGAGCAGGCAGCATAAGTTATCTTGGTTCTCTGGGGAACAAGTTGATCCCAAATTCCAGTTTTGGAAGCTGCATGTGTTCTTGGCACCCCGTACCCTGAGAGTCCAGGAAAAGCACCATTATGCGAGCCTAATGACACCTGTTGATATGCTGACATGCGATCCACCACAGAACCAATCCTGGATAGTTTAGTAGTTAATCTGCTCCGTCAACAAAGGAGCAAGCCAGGAAGTGGTGGCTCAAGCCTGTAATCCTAGCTACTTAGAAGGCTGCGTGAGATCTGAGGATTGCAGTTCAAAGCCAACCTGGCTTTTTGGTGGTTAACTGGAGGTAAGAGTCTCACAAACTTTCCTGCCCAGGTTGGCTTTGAACCACAATTCTCAGATCTCAGAAATGAGCCATCAGCCATACCAGTGTCATATCTGTATTTGTGACACAGCCACTTTGTGAGTTATCAGAGGATGTGAGCTACCCCAGATGTTAGAGAAGGTGGCTAACGACCTAATGCTGCTTAGATTAAGATGTGGCTGAGGCATTGCCTCAGCAAGTCTCAAGAATGAGCTGGCCTTTTACAAAGGCAGTGTGACCCCTGTATGACACAGCCCGCAGAACACATTACTTGTAATGTATTCCCGCCATAAACGCCATTTATCAAGGCCACTGGACTCTTCTCTGGCTAACAGGATATAGGGCCTAGAAAAAGATAAAGGATAGGAAGAGGTACAGAACCAAGTCCCTACTGCAAAGCATTCTGAAGGAAACAAGGCTTGGTTCTTTCTAGAAGATAGAGCAGCAGCAAAAAGGGCTCTTGCAGGCAAAAAGAATTCAGCATGCAGCCACCCTACTCAGGGTGTGTTGCTGGAACAATCTGTTGCAAAGGATATTTCTTAAACAAAGAGAGGAAGGACCTGCCAGGGCAGGAGAGGGCAAGGACAGGATGGGGTGGGAGGAGAGGGCAAGTGGAGGATAGGGAGGGGCAGGGAGTGAACGCAGTAAGGGGGTGAGCACAGAGAGACAGAGAGAGGGATCAGATGCAGGCTCCCCTGGTGGGCCTTCCACCAACATGGCCTGCACCTCTTTCCTCACCTTCCTTGCCTCCCTATATTCCTATGCCCTTCCCAGCCCTTCCTACTTTCTCCTTCTTCTTTGTCACCTACCAGGCAGTGACCTTGTGGCAGGGACATCACATGCCTCAGTTTCACAGCAGTGGCAATGACCCCTGGCACACTGAGTTGTTGTGGGCTTGGACAAGCCACTCGGTTTCAACTGGGCAGAATCGACACAGTACTAAGAGGAACTGTCACTCCTATCACCCTCCTTCGTGTACCCTGAGCAGACAGGGCCACCTTGTCCCTAGACATCTGCTCATCTGAGGGATGGGTGAATGAGCCCAGGAGAGGAGACGGGGCTCACCTCCTGCGTGTGTCCATGTGAGTCTGCATCTTCATGGGTCCCTTAGGCTGACTGGCTGATGTCATATCTTATAAAACCAGGAGAACGTTGTCCCATTTACGACTGTAGAAAATGTTTTACACAGAAACACTCATTGAAGAGGCATGCCTGGCTCTTTTCCACATGGTAAATAGCTTAAAGGTACTTCCGACTCTGCCAGGTTTATTAGTAAGGGTGCTCATTATCTCTTGGGAAAGAAGTGTCTTGCATGATTATGATTAGCTTGTTGTTGTTTTTAACTTTTGGAAAAGGTCAGGTGCCTATTTCTTCCCTGGCCAATGGAAACCCTGAGTTTTTCCAGAGCAGAAACACCCTGGCCCACTAACGTCCCTCCGATCTATGCTCTATCCCCAGCAGGAACACAGCATAAATAGGGGTTCAGGGTGTTGGGGTGTCACAGCTCGAAGAGGGCTGGCTTCACAGCTGCCTGTGCTAGGAGACATTTCATACTCTATCCTGGAGGCAGACAGCTGGAGGCAAGGGAGGGCAAAACTGGCACTTGCATCATTCAAGGCCAACCAGAAGAAAGTAGGGGGAGGGAAGGCCTTGTCCACCGCCATGCTAACAGTAATAGAAAACTTGGGGTGCTGTGAACTTCCCAGAGATCCTCTCTTAGGGTTTTGCCCCTGATATACTCAAACAACAAACTGAAGAAAACTTCTGCCTGATGCTCCAGGTCCTCTAAGAAGAGGTAAAGATGGCACCAGTGTGCTATCTCCAGTAGTTTTCTAAGCTTTTTTTAAAATTTTTTGCCAGTCCTGGGGCTTGAGCTTGAGGCATGAGCACTGTCCTTGGGCTTTCTCAAGGCTAGCACTCTACCACTTGAGCCACAGCACCACTTCTGGCTTTTTCTATGTACGTGGGATGCTGAGGAATCAAACCCTGGTCTTCATGAATGCTAGGCAAGCAGTCTTACCACTAGGCCAAACTCCCAGCCCCTATACTAAGGTTTTTAACTCGGGACCTTGAGTTTGCTAGGAAGGAGCTCAATCACCTCAGTCATATCTCCAACCCTTTATGTTTCAGATAGTATCTTATATTTCATCATGTGGACCTGAACCATAATATCCTAACTATAGCTTCCTGCATAGCTGGGCCGATAGCCTTGTGCCAGCACGCTCATATTATAGATTGAAATGGGACCTCATTATCATCATTTTGGGGGGGTGGCCTCAAACCATAATCCTCCCAGTCTCTGCCTCGAAGGTGACTGGGATTACAGGAGCTTAACAGTCTGGTATTTCTGTGCATCTTCTGTTATTCACCCATTTGATGTCATTCACTCATTCAGCATCATTCACTTATTTGCCAAATGGCTACAGCTTAGTACATTACCCAAGATCTGCTACTTCTACAGGAACAATCTGATACTAGATATTGATGTTTAGATGGTAGCCTATTTATGTGGTGTCACATTTTAAGGCTTTGGACAATTCCAAGTACACATGATCTGAGGATCACAGTTGGAAGCCAGACTGGGCAGGAAAGTCTGTGAAACCCTCCAATAAACCACAAGAAAAAAGGAAAAAAAGGAAGAAGCACCCCAAAGTAGTCCTATAGCTCACGTGGTAGAGTGCTACATCTGCGCAAAAGAAGCACAAGGTCAGAGCCCAGGCACTGAGTTCAAGCTCCAGGACTGGCACATACAAGGCATCTATGTTTGAAATTAAAAACTGTGGCCAGACATTGGTGGCTCACATCTGTAATCCTTGCTGCTAGGAGGTTAAGATCTGAGGATCATGGCGAAGCCAGCCCAGGCAGGAAAGTCCATGAGATTCTTATCTTCAATGAATCAAAGAAAAAGCTGGAAGTAGGGCCGGGAGTTTGGCCTAGTGGTACAGTGCTTGCCTAGCATGCACAAAGATCTGGGTTTGATTCCTCAGTACCACATACATAGAAAAAGCCTGAAGTAGTGCTGTGGCTCAAGTAGTAGAGCTCTAACCTTGAGAAAGGACAGTGCTCAGGCCCTGAGTTTAAGCCCCAAGACTGGCAAAAGAAAAGAAAGAAAAAGCTCGGGTGGGGGGGGGGAAGTGAAAGGAAATGGGGACCAAAACATGAGAAAGATTATCAATGTTTGTGAAGTAATGCACCTTCTATCTGGTGAATATAATGTAACCCTTCTATTAATTACAATAAAAATATATGAAAAATAAATAACTGGGGGGAAAAAAGCTGGAAGTAGAGATGTGGCTCAAGTGGTAGCGTGCTAGCCTTGAGCAAAAGCAGCTCAGGGACAGTGCACAGGCCAACAGTGCAAGTCCCAGGACCAGCCCTCCCCCCCCAACCACATACACAAACACAACAATGTTTCTGTTCTAAATATGCTTGCTCTTATTTCAAGGATTACAAATAGCACAGAATCCCACCCAACTCTTCACACAGCCAATTCTAAAGAGGGGAAACTGCTCAAGGCGCTGATACCCTCCTGCCCGATTTTCTGGGATCTACAGATTTGGTGTTACATGTTTCACTGCCTCTAAAGAAAGCCTGCTGACTTGCAGACTTCCGGATCTGTACAGGCTGACATGTCGCCCCCTCCTCCCCACACTGCCTCGCAGCTTTGACATACCCTGGTGACTCACATTGTCTTCACCTTCATGTTCATCGAAATCCTTTCCTGGCTTGACACGTCTCCCTGTCTGCTTTGAAAGCTGGCATGTACAATGCCTGTTCTATGTAGCACAGCCCCTCCACTTCCAGGGAGGGGTGCTAGCTAGGTGCCGGGAGACCGGGAAGTGTGTGTCACACTGGAGAACATCGAAGCCAGGCAGTGCCATTTGTTTCTCCAAGGTGCTGCTACTGCTACCTCAGCCTGTCAGAGTGTCTACAAACAATTTGCACTTCTAGAGTGGCATGATCCCAGGGGGTAATTAACAATCCCAGGAAACCAGCTTTTTAAAAGCCTCTAAAAACAACGGAGATGGAGCCACTGGGGGTGAAATAGAATGGCCGCTTCTTTCTCTGGCATTGCAGAAGACACCAGGCTGACTCCTGGGGGAGGTTCAACCAACACAGGGCCTGACTCTATGGAAGTGCTTCCATATGTGTTAATTAGAAATCAAAGCCTCATCCTCATTGGCCGCCCAGCTTTCTGAACAGAGCAGCTATGGAGGAAGGGGTGACGATCACAGGAGTTAGGAGAATTCCGAGGGGCCACAGATGCCATACCGTTGGCCATAGCAAGGTGAAAGACGGCGTTGACCAGCATGCCACCCTTCCGGAAGTGGTCGCTCATATGTTCTAACCAGTTGGCATCCAGGGTGCTCCCCGCCTGGCCATTCTTGGAGACTCGGAGAGGAATGGTGACTGGATAGTACTGTCGGCACTTTGGATGGCTCTTCGGTCTGTTGAAAAGGGCGAAGATCTCCATTTCTGTAGGATATGTAAAGAGAGTGCAGAGAGAAGAGGTCACCTGCCGTGTTAGGTTTAGTGGACTTTTAAGATGACACTGACAGTGAAATTTCTTTTTGCGCTGGTACTGGTACTGAAACTCAGGGCCTCATGCTCTTCTTACTTGCTATACCTCTACTTCTGGCTTTTTTTTTTTTTTTTGCTGGCTAGTTGGAGTCTCACAGACTTTTCTGTTCAGCCTGGCTTTGAACCATTTTCCTCAGATCTCAGCTTCCTGAGTGGCTAGAATTCCAGTGTGAGCCACAAGTACCAGGCTTCATAATGAAATTTCTAAGGTTGCATAAATAATACTAAATAATACAAGTCCATTGCAAGTGGTAGACTAAGGTTGGCTCCAAATGACAAGGGCCTTAAAGATGGGACCTCAGATGAGAGAATTTAGGGTTTTAAATCTAGGCCTTACCAAATAGCTTTATCTGGAATAAATTTGTAGTTAAGCCTTTGAGAATAGGACACAATAGACCTTTCTAGACATGTATACAACAGTGTACTTTGGGAGTTTCTTTTTTGGTTGCTGTTTTTTGCTTGGTTGAAAACTGGTATCAACAAAAAAATGTACGGAGGCACATAAAACAAAAATACCTCTCTAATTCCAGGAACCTCAAAACACCCCTTGAACTCACTATTTATAAACTGCACTGGTGTTTCCTGGGGCCAAACCCATAATACTTAATCAAGTCCATCAAAAATACATCGCTGATATGTAAAAATAAATTCATTCCCGTAAATGAGGGTTCCTGCCTGGAGAGGCAGGATAGCTCAGCCACACGGGCACTGGGGCGAGGCTCCAAGCTTCCCCTTCGCTCATTTATTGCTCGGGTTCTTCAGCAATCAATACTGCCTAGCACCCAGCAGCTGGCCCGCACTGCCTTGTGTGCTTCAGGGCAAGAGTTAGCAAATAGCTGGAATTTCAATTTGAGTCTGAAGGTCTATTTTTGTGAGACTCATTTAGTCAAGCAATCAGAGCCGACCTCACTTAACCAGCTTTGCTTCCACAGGCTGGTCAAGAAGATGCTTTGCTTTCTAAAAATACCCTGTGAGATCATTAAGACAAATTCCCCACCCTTCTTTCAAATAAAAAATTTGAAAGGTCATAAACAATGGTTGACATTAGTAAAAGACAACAAAGCACATTTGTGCTCTGGCAAGAAGATTCCGATACACCACAGCAGCTACTGGTCAAATTCCAGTAGTTTACAATTTTAATGCTATCCAAGTATTAGTTGAATTACTTTTGAAAATAGACTATTTTCCCTTATTTACTTTGGCCAGTCCTGGGGCTTGAACTCAGGGCCGGAGCGCTGTCCTTCAGCTTTCTCAAGGCCTAGTGCTCTACCTCTTGAGCCACAGCACCACTTCTGACTTTTTCTATGTATGTGGTACCAAGGAATTGAACTCAAGTCTTCATGGATGCTAGGAAGGCACCCTTGCCACTAGGCCAAACTTCCAGCCCCCTATTTTCCTTTATTTAAACAAATGTCTTTCTTTTGCTGTTGTAAGTACAGGAACCAAAACTCAGGGGCTTGCATTCTTGGTTGGCTTTTTTTTTTCTCTCAAGACTGATGCCCTACTGCTTAAGCCATATCTCTAATTCTTGAGGATTTGTCTGCCCAGGCTGGCTTGGAACCAACATCCTCTGATCGCAGCCTCTTGAGTAGCTAGGATTATAGGCATGAACCAGAGGTGCGAAGCTTCAAATAAATGCATTTTAAAAGGAAATGATGCTTTGTAATCATAAAGGCAAACCACCACTACCTGGACTAATGAGGGGGAAAAAGGAATGTAATATCTGATGTTTCTCAGGTAGGCATGGCATTTTAGGGGAAAGCAAATGCTCTTACAGCCTGTCTGATGGAACATCCATGTATACCTCAGATCAGTGAGATCTGCCATTAGTAAGTTAAACTCATGGGCAAGCTCTCCCAATGCCTATCTTAAGACATGGCCTCCTAGATTTTGGATATCCCTAGCCAAATTACCTTCTTCAGTCTACCTACCTGACTTGGGATTCCTTTCTAGGCACAGTCAGGAAATGCTTTCACACAAGGAAAGGATCCTAGATGTGAAGCAACTCATGATTTAGACATACAAACCTGACAAATGAGTGACACCAAAAAAGGTTTGCAATGGTGCGAATGCAGCCAAAGACTGGGAATGAATCTGAGAATGAATGAAGTTATCAGGTGTATGCCAGTCCTGGGTGCCAGGGATTCAAATACAAGCAACAACTAATGGCTGGGGACTTGGCTCAAGTGACATAAAACTCCTGCCCAGGAAGCACACAACCCTGAGTTCAAACTCCATTACTGAATAGGTAGGTAGGTAGATAGGTCGGCAGGTAGGTAAGCAGATGATGTTTTGGGAAGCCTGTGGCTTCGTTTGTATTTCTTCTAAAACAGACCCTACAAGCTTTCCACATGCAAGCAGTTTACTTGGGAAATGATGCTAGGAAAAAAGGAGGGATGGAAATAAGGGGAGATGAGTGGATTCCTACAGGGCAAACGAGGCTTAGTCCCATGCAGGACCCTGACATCATGTAGAACACACACAGACAAACCCACCTAGGACAAAGAGATATAGTATTTCTCCTCTCCTGGACCCCAGGTCACTCCTGAGCCTTTCATTCTAGGCTTCTGGAATAGATGTTCACATTTCCAAGACCATCCCATGAGCTGAGAGGCCGAGGAAGCTGTTGGCCTTGCCAGAATTTTCCACAGGTGATCCGTAAGGTGGCTAAGAGAACCATTTGGTCCTCACAGAGCACAGATGCATGAGAATGAAGATGTTGCAGCGGGTGCATGGGAGGAGAGAGTAGGGATTTGCAAGTGGCCAATGTCCAAACACACATGGTAACACTCAGCTAGGAAGAGCTGTTCCTCCCACTTGCACAGCAAGACAAAAGCATGACTTTGCCAGTGCAGAAGAAACAGACTTCTGGGGAGGGACCCCAACTCTGGGGAGGGACCCCCACAAGTGAGAATACTGGGGTGAGTGAAGGGAGACAGTCTATGAGACAAGGAAGACAGTGCTGATAGCACCCCAGCTTTCCCGTCTCCATGCTTTCTGGGGGGGGGGGGTCAAGACTCAAGCCAGCGACAGAAATACATCTTTCAGGAAGGCAAAGGAAATGCTTTTGGAATGAAGAACGAAGAGCTTTCAAAGCATTTGTGGCAACAAAATGTCAAGAGAAACCTGACTTCAGCTCTGTACACATTTAGTAAGCGCCTCTGTCCCAGGCTCTCGTGGGCCATGGTTCTCTCTCCATACACATGGAAACCAGCCAGAAGAAACTATCAGGACATCAAGGCCTGGACATTTGCATATTTAGATTCCCCAACACATGTTCTAGCAAAAGCCAGGACGGACCAGGTATCCCAAAAAGGAACTTCAAGTTTCTTTCTATGTTCTCAGCGGCTTTGTACCTCTGCTATGACCTTAGGGAGAAGATTTTTCCAGCTATGGGACAGAAAGTCCCTGAGGAGTAGCAAAGCATTGTTTCTGAGAGAATGGCTGAAGAGCCACTGGGGCAGGGCACCCAAGAGCATGAGAGTGTGTTCTTGCTCTTCTTTCCCCAACCCGTGGCCCTGCATTGTCTTCTTTACATGTTCACGTCCAGTATGAGGACGACTAGGGGCCTGAGGCTGCAGCTGGCTAGGTGTCGTCAGCTGCCAGCCCCATCTATTTGGACCTTCCCAACAGGCTAGGGACAAGTCCAGCTCAGAGGCCTGTGCCTGGGTGTCAGGACTAAGGCTCAGGATAGAAAGCTGCATGCTGTCTGCAGGTGTAACCCCGGAGAGCTGTGACTTGAGGGTGAGCCACAGAGACTGGCATCTAAAGAGATCTCTGGTCTGGAGGGACCAGAGAACTCAGAGTTCCACTGATTGGGAGGCTCCAGACGAAGAGGAGGCTGGTGAGCCAGCCATGCTGGAGAGAACAGATGGGTGCCAACTGTGGTCTGCTGAGGTTACAAATGGGGGTGGACATGACAGGCTTCTATTGGGAAGGCAGGGCTGCGGGTGATGGGAAGGGATGGCAAGAGAGCAGAAGGCACTGGGACTGCCCCATCCAGAGACCAAATCCTGGGGAAGGCGGCTACAGACGTCCATCAGGCTGGGCACTAGTGGCAAGGCGCCTCTGGGTCTGTGTACAATGGTGCCAGGGCAGTGGGAAAGGCCAAGAGCAGGACGTGTTGTGACCTACTGGAATTTACTTGTCAAAAGGCTCATAGCGGATCCAATTGTATGACCGGAGCTGCAACCAGTATCACCTCATGTGGCTCTCCCAACCAACTTGGCAGCTTTTAAATGGATCCCTCAAAATTTCACACCCTTGGCCCTTTCCTCAATCGGACAAGAAGTTAAATTCTACAGGACTCAGGAAAGCAAGTGCTGGTGGCCCCTGGTTAGGGCCATTTGTTACTAGAATGAGAGAAAGGCTGGAAAGATGGTGGCAGGTGGCAGGGCCAAGAGGAGGCAGAGTCACAGGATCCAACTAGGCTGAGGGCAGGCATGGGGAGGGGCAGACATTGGCCCCAAAGTGGGAAGGAAGCCTGGCACCCCGCCTGGTACAATGAGCTGACACTCAAGTAGGTCGAGTGAGCAAAGGACCCTCAGCTGGAAATGCAAGTACCAGCATGGCTCTGGCTTCTGGCTCGCATACCTAAGCCACTGGGAAGGCCAAGAATGAAGGACTTCGTATAGTCATTTTGCAACAGTGACAACCAGGCTTTGCACAAACCAGGCCTCCTTATTTCCGCTGTCAAAGTTAGAGCAACAGTACAGCTAAGGATGTCCACCTCTGCTCACATGCTCACTGCATGGTATGGACCTCAAACAAATAGGACATTCTCTCCAAATAGGAAATCAGAATCAATGAGCAGGAGAAACATGGAAGGCAGAAGTGTGGGAGCAGATGAGGAGACAGCCTGTACTGCTGCTAATGGAAACCCAGGAAAAGACCCAGGTGAGCAGTTGCTGCCTAAATTCTTCTCCCCTAAGCCTCCTAGATAGGAAAACAAATGAACCAAGGAAAAGGGGGAGAAGAAGGAGGTTCCCTCTGGAAGTTTTAAAATTGTCTTGCTGTGATTGCTTATTTAAGCCCACCTGGCAGAAAGAGATGCAAATACACTTCACCCTCCTTAGGGGGGCCTGGGAGAATGGCAGGCTGGGGAGAGCTCAGTGAGCTGTGGGAGGGGCAGGTCTGTGTGTACGTGCATGCGCATGGTGTATGTGTGTACACATCAACCCACCGTGTGTGTGCATGCACAAGTGATGGTGAGCAGCCTTCCCGGGAAAGGAAATGATCAGACTTCTTGGGAAAAGGATTAGAAGGCAGAGTCAGTAAGGAAGGGGCCATGGCTGGGTCTTGGGGAGTCTGTTCTTTATGGAGGCCAAGGGTTCAAGCTGTGATTAAGAAATGTTTGTTGGCATTGGTGGCTCATGCCTGTAACCATAGCTGAGATCTGAGGATCACGGTTCAAAGCCAGCTTGAGCAGGAAAGTCTATAAGATTCTTATCTCCTAAAAAGCAAAAAGTGCAGGGCACCTTCCTTATCTACAAGACGGCCATTCTGCCAGGATGAAGAGACCGGAGCACAAAGGCCCTTCAGTGTGATTTGTCATTTGCTCGTCCCTGGAGGCCTGCAAACCCACACGTGACACCTGATGAATAATCCAGAGGTTCATTTCTTTCTTCATGGAAGGTAGGTGACAGGCTTAGGCAGCCTCCTGTGTGGAAGAAGGAGTGGTCTACATTGAGGAAGACAGGTCTACCACCACAGCCCAACCATTGCTAGGCTGGCATCTGTATGGCACAGGTTGACCTGTGTTTTTCCTCATATATGCGGGGCTCCAGAAGAGACCAGGGTCATGAGGAGAGGCCAGGATAATGTGTGTGAAGAGGTATGCTGAACCACCCTGGGGAGTCTCTGGGTGAGGGGCAAGGAGCCATAGAATAGCAGGAAGGTGCTGGGCATAGAGAGGGTCCTAGGAAAAAGGTCCCCTGGTTAATAATTCTCCCTGGACTCAACCATAAAAGGCAAGACATCTAGCAAGTTCTGGAGTGCAGGTACACTCCTCAGGGAAGCTCAGTATTAGCTTCCTTCTTCTCAAGGCCAGGGTTAAAGGTGTGGTGGTCAGAAGCCAGGATCTCTGAACCCAACAATAAAGGCTTAAACCCGTGAATCTGCAGTCCAGGTGGGAATCTCCCTGAGCCTCTCCACAGGAGCTATTGCTCTTCACTGTGTACAAAGATAGGTTACCTAAGATTGCTGCCTTGCTAGAAAGTGGCCTGAATATTACAGAGTCCCCCTTCATTTCTTTCTTTCTTCCTTTCTTTCTTTCTTTCCCGTCCTGGGGCTTGAGCTCAGGGTCTGAGCACTGTCCTTAGACTTTCTCAAGCCTAGAGCTCTACCACTTGAGCCTCAGCACCACTTCTGGATTTTTTTTAATATTTGTGGTACTGAGGAATTGAACCTAGGTCTTCATGCATGCTAGGCAAGCCCTTACCACTAGGCCAAACTCCTGGCCCAGACCCTTTATTTTTAGATGTACAAGATCTGAACCCAGTGCCTTGTACTAGCTAGTTAGGCCACTTAAACCACATACCCAAGTCCTTTTGGCTTCTATTAATTTTTCAGATACAGTCTGTGTTTTTGCTCAGACAAGTCTCAGATCATCATCTTCCTACCTCTGCGTCCACACAGCTGGGATTATAGACACGTTACTATACCTTGCTCTAGAATCTGGGATCTTAACCATATTACCTTCTACTCATTCACAGGAACTATGGCTGGCCTGGACCATCTCTCTCACTATGGCACACTCCCAGACTGCAAAGGAAGGCTTCTCAGAGATTCACCCTCCTTCTTAGGATTCAACATCTTAGCTACCAAGCTCAATGAGAAGAATTGAGCGTGCGAAAGGACACGGATCAGGAGGCACACGCTGGACTAAAAGTACATTTTGCTCATCTGAGGGAAAGCAGAAGTCTACCTCAGTTCAGTAAAAACCAACGGGATGAGAGCTCCCCCTATAATACATATCTAAGAAGGATCAAGGCCTCAGTTAAATGATTGTACTAATATGTCCTAGAATTGAGGTAGCTCTAATACTTTCCTCTAAGCAAGTTGTAATTAAATTCCTAGAATTGGCCATTCTGTTAATTTTCTTCTCAAGAAGTACTGATGCAGGACTGGGTGCTGATGGCGGCAAACCTAGCTACTTAAGATACTGAGATCTGAGGATTGTGGTTCAAAGGCAGGCCAGGCAAGGAAAGTCGTGAAGGCTGTTATCTCCAGTTAACCACCAAAAACACAGAAGACTAGAAGAATGCTAGTCTTGAGCAAAAACAAAAAAACCCAGAGACAGAGTACTGGCACCGAGTTCAAGACCCAGAACTGGCCACAAAATAAAAGTGACTAATATAACCAAAGACACACTTTCATTGTCTTCTACACCCAATGTCCCTTAGCCTTTGTGAAAGACCATATCCAAGTATGAGTAAAGGAGCAGCAGCATTCGTCAGGAGTATGATACAAAAAAGCATAAACCAAAAGCCCTTACCAGGCTCAGGAGTCTCCAAACCTGTGCATCTCCCAAAGGCCCAAAGAGACTGGCCTCATATCATTAAGCCCCTGGCTCTTAGGGAATGACTACATGCTGGATTTCCAGGTAAGAGTAGAGTAAAGGAAACTGTTTAGAGAGGGAAATGAATGGCCTTTGCTCCCTGTCACCTAAGGGCCTCAGGAATCTTGGCAGAGGGCAGAAGGTAAGCCCACATGTGTTCCCAAGTCAGCTCTGCCAGTCTGGGCAATGCGTTTCCTCTCTGAAACTGCGTGATGGGCAATAATAGAGGCTTAGCCACATCACAGGGCTCCGTGGGGGATTAAGAGATCAGTCATTTAAAATGCTTATTGGCACAGTGCCTGGTACTCAGGAAGTATTAGTTAATGTTGACTATATGATTATCGCTGTAATCTTCCCTATGATGCTCAATCCAAGGACAGCGTGCAAGGGGCCACGAGAGCAGGCTTAAGGGTCTCCATACATGAAGAGCAGGATTAGGGGACTCCACACAAGAATGGATTAAGGGACTCCACAGAGCTGATCTGGGCACAGGACTGAAAGAACTCCGGATCAAGAACCTAGTTCAGACCTGATGCTAAGTGAGCTCCATGAGCCTCTGCTCTCTCCAGAAATCCCAACCGCAGCAAGGAAATAACCAGTGGCCCAGATAACTGCTTCACAAACCTGCTCTTGTTTGGTGGGGGCTGCTCTGTCTCTACTCTGTTTCCCTTTCTGTTCTCCAAAGAGGCCCTAGGGACCACTGAAATACTGTTAGCTTCCCTAAGTGGGTTTAAACTCCAGGCACAGACATACTTACTCCCCGAGGGTCCATCTGAGGGGTCATCTTCTGGTCCATCCGATGTCAGGTTTGGCCCCTGCAGGGAGAAGTCACCGCCCTCTTCTGAGGGTGAACAGGGTTGTTGGGCATGAGGTACCTCCTCTGTGGGGCCCAGGCTGAGTTCTGGGCTGCCATCCAGCCTCACAGGAGCAATCCCCAGGTCGGCAGCCCCTAGGTGTGCATTCTCCAGTGCTGCAGGATTGCCACCTGTGTTTTCTGCATCTCTGGCAGGGGGCGTAGGGAGGCTGCCACCCGCTGATTTCGCAGGAGCATGGTACTGAGGAACAACACCTACAAACTGCAGGCCCCGACTTGCTGCATCCTGGACCTGGGAGGCAAGGGAAAGGAAGGGGATCCGTGAATACAATGGCCCAACAAAGCAACAGGGGAGGCCAATTTCATGTGAAAACCAAGACCAGGCCACCAAGTGCTTATGAATTCCCAGGCCTACTGGGGACAGGCTGGCTGGCTGGGTGTGCCACCTTGATGTCTGATGGAAAAAGAAGGCATTTGGCTCTCGTGGGTTGGTATCACTGCTGATTGGTCCCTATTCTATTTTTTTTTCATGCATGGTTCTTTAAAACAAGGTCTGTAGCTAAAGCTGGACTTGAACTCACTATGCAGAAAAGGCTGGCCTTTGAACTCCTAATCCTCCTGCCTCAATCTCCTCCCCAGTTCTATGATTGCAATGCCACATCAGTTTTTTTGTTTTTTTCTTTTCTTTGAAGAGGCTGAAAAAAAGGTTTTAAAACAATGAAGTCAGACAGAGTTTAAAAGAGGAAGTTCGTTTTGGGGAAGAAGTTACTTTTTTGTTTCTTTTTCTGATAAGTCCCCTGGTCCTACTATGTGGTTCCTACACAAATGGCATCTTACGACCAGTAAGACTTTTTGTTTTCAGTGGTACTGAGGTTTGAACTTGGGGCCTCATGCTCACTTCAATGGGAGCTCTATGATCTCCTTGGCCTTTTCTTGCTTTCATTCCCAGGGTCTAGCTTCAATCATCTTTCTACCCCTGGCTTTTTGCACAGCTGGGATTTTTAGGCATGCTTCACTCTATGCTCAGCTCATTGACTGAGGTAGAGTCTAACTTTTTGTCTAGCCTGATTTCAAACAGTGATCCCAATCTCCATCTCCCCAATAGCTAGGGGTAGGATTATAGGCAGGAGCCAGCAGGCTTGGTAAAAGTTTCCTTCTTGGGATGTTAATTTTGGCATAACGTGTTTGAGGTGAAGGAAACCACCCATGTGAAAGCTACTGCCACCCTGTTCCACAGCGTTCTTAATGAGAAACCAAACAACCTTCTGGCCACAGCTGATTCCTGGGCCCTTTAACTCTCTAAGTCCTGTGTGTAGGTATACAGCCCCCCCACCCCCATCACCCCTGAAGGCACGTGGACATCCACAGGCTGTCCTGTGACACTCCAAGTCTACTTTTCTCTAAAAAGTTGTCCCAGGCCATTGAATTTAAAGGTCAAACTTTAAGAGAAAAACTGAAAGTAAGAGCCTAATAAAATCAAGAACCAGCCAAACTGGAAGAATTTCAGGGGACTTTCCCAGCAAGGATGCTCCAGTCACGAGACCAGTGGGGGAGGAAGGTAGAGGCCCCAGAGCTGCTCAGTGAGGAAGGAGATGGAGGCCTTGGAGTTGCCCAATGAGGAAGGAGGTGGAGGCCTTGGAGCTGATCAATGAGGAGGAAATGGAGGTCTCAGAGCTGCCCAAAGTCTTAGTCAGCAGCCCCAAAGTCAGTGACCTCAAAAGTCTCCAAATTGGTCCATAACTGCCCAAATCAGTGAGCAATGCTGGCCCCAAGCTACCGATCCTATGAAAAACAAGCCTTAGCAGCCTTCCTGGGACAACCTTCCTAGCTCTCAAAAACTAGACATCTTGGTTTCACACTGCACATTTCAGAAAAACAAAATCTAGAGCACTGCAGTTGTATGACCCCATATTTTTCTAAAACGTCTATCCTCTATGAGACACAGCAATTTTCATAGCAGTAGTTACTGTCTACTATAGACCTATTATGTGCCAGGCACAAAACTAGGCATTACATGTAACTGTTCAGTGACCATGCACATGCTGTGTCTCTAGCTGCATTTCAGACATCTTTGAGATAAAGTCATGAAGCAAGCAATGAAGAAGAGTCAGAGTTCAAAGAAAGGCCGTGCCTGGGCTAAAGGATACAGAAGATCTCATAGGCACAGCTCAGGACCTCAGACACACAGGTCTATCATTAAGCACATGATAGCTTTTTCCGTGGAAGAAAAACAAAACCCCTAGACATCATTACATGCTAAAAATTCCTTTTTTTTTTCACTCCATATGTGATAGTCATCTATTTGAGAAATGATACTGAAAACTGTGGGAGCCTGTTATAGTTAAGAACTTTAGGTTAAGGAAAGCAACTACCTACAAAGCACAGCTCCATGCTTCCTGTAACATAGGCAAAAAGGCAATGGGTTTTGCATCCCCCGGTGGAGTATGGCAGCACTACTCCAGCACTGGCTTCTGATCCTGCTGCCTTCATGCAGAGCAAAGAGCAGAAACTACAAATGTTCCTCAGAAACACTTTCTCTCAGAACCAGGTTGTCTTTCCTCAGGCAACACTAAATATCGGTGAAGGCTTCCCAAGAGTCTCGACTCAACTCAAAAGACCCAGACTCACTAGCACAAGGGACCACAATGGGGGGCATCCAATTTCTGTGTTTCTAGTTTCTCATCTGGGGAACCTTGCTTCTTTCACAGTTCCCCTAAAGACCCATCCCAAAGTGCCCAAGGGGTCAGGCAGGCACAAACTTAGGCCCCTGTGGTCACCATGAGAGCATCAGTCTCCTATAGTACCAGATCTCCCTCTGGGACACTGCAGAGATTCTGAAGACAGCCAGAGGAATGGTAGCCTCAGGGCATAGGACATTTCCTGACCTTTTCTCACCCCAGGACTAGAAGAATAGACTTAAGCTCTTTCCACCACAAACTGGACAACCCTTTGCCAAAAACTATCTGTAAATTTATCCTGTAGGCCAGGAATTTTCTAAGTACTGTTGCCAGGGATTGGTAGTATCAGCCAACTCCCATCTCAGACCCACTGAGTCAGGTATTCCAGGGCTGGGGTCTCCTAAGCTGAGTTTGTTCCCATGTAGCCTGGTGAGTAGGCATGTTCTAAAACATGAGGACTGGGGTAGAATGTACAGTTGTGTCCCCAGTATTACAAGGATGTCCTACAGGGAGCACCTGCTGAACATCCGAGTAAATGAATGAAGTCAATAACGAGTTCATACGTACAGGCCTTCTCCTCCTGGGCTCTTTAAAAATCAGGTGAGTCGGGCCGGGAGTTTGGCCTAGTGGTAGCGTGCTTGCCTAGCATGCATGAAGACCCGGGTTCGATTCCTCGGTACCATATACATAGAAAAAAGCCGGAAATGGGGCTGAGGCTCAAGTAGAGTTCTAGCCTTGAGAAAGTCCAAGGACAGTGCTCAGGCCCTGAGCTCAAGCCCAGAACTGGCAAAAAAAAAAAAAGTCAGTGACAGATGAACTTCTCAGGCTAAAAGTTCTACAAGGGATTATGAAGTTACTGTGTTTGCCAAGACAACATTGTGCTTAGGTAAGGGGACATAAAACTGTATCCTTAATCCTCGAGAGGAGCCAACCAATTGTGAACAAACTTGAGAAACAATTACTTATGTATGCGGGCATGGTGGTATATACCTAAAACAGACTTTTAAGGTCTAAGGCTAGCTAGCTGAGGGAAAGTTAGCTCAGGACCCTATCTGAAAAACAGATGAAAGCAAAAAAGGTCTGGGAGAGTGGCTAGGGAACATGAAGCCCTGAAGTCAAATCCCAGTGCCACCAAAAAAATAAATGTTAATATGAAACAATCCATGCTATATTATAATGGTATGTATGTGGTGGGTCCGGAGGTTGAACTGAGAGTCTTCTGCTTGTGAGGCAAGTGCTCTACACCACTTGAGTAACACCTCCAGTCCCTAGCAATGATAAATACAAATCCAGTTTCTAAGCAGGGCACTGTAGGCTGATGTCTATAAACTATAAGCTATTAAGGAGGCTGAGATCTGAGGATCAAGATTCAAAGCTAGCCCAATGAAAAGTCTGTGAGACTCTTATCTCCAATTAACCAGCAAAGAGAGCTGGATCTGTGGCTAAAGTAGAACAGTGTCGGCCTTGAATGCAAAAGCCCAAGACAGCACTCAAGCCCCGAGTTCAAGCCCCCAAACTGGCATGCACACACGAGTTTCTACTTTATTATTTTTTTTTTTTTGCCAGTCCTGGGCTTGAGCACTGTCCTTGGACTTTCTCAAGGCTAGAGCTCTACCACTTGAGCCTCAGCACCACTTCCGGCTTTTTTCTATGTATGTGGTACCGAGGAATCGAACCCGGGTCTTCATGCATGCTAGGCAAGAACTTTAACCACTAGGCTAAACTCCCGGCCCCACGAGTTTCTACTTTACACACACAGAATTAAGACAACTATGTGCCACAAATACACACACAAAAGCAGAAGCTAAATGAGGGCAGTGGTATATTAGGAGAGTGAGGCTGTAAGGATTCTTTCTTCCCACTTATTCATATTTTTGCAAACTGCATTACTATTAGAATTTTAAAAACTTTGAGAATTCCTCCTTAAGAGTGGCAAGAGCACCAAGAAATGGAGACGTCTCACAGAGACCGAAGTGATAATGGGTAACTGACAGAGAGGTTTGAAGAGTTTTTCAGAGTGAGGCTGGAAGAATGAAATGCTGGAATCCACCAAGAATGGAGTAAGGCACATGACAGAACTGGTGAGATCATGCTTCACCATAAAACACTCAAAAGTCAACTTATTTTTCACAATATTGTGCTTCACAAAATCTATTTGGGAGTCAGTTCTGCCAGGGGTTTTTTGAAGGTTATGTAAGAGTTATATGAAGAAAGGCAGTCCATAGAAAGGAAAGATTTATTCCTGATGTTCTCAAGAAACTTCTAGAAATATTTTTGTAGCATGATATGAGACACTAGGAGTCCCTAGAAATAACTAGAAATCACAAGCATTGGAACACAAGTCATCACGGCCCAGTGAGCCTCCCCTCAACATGTCCACAATGGCTTGGAGAACAGGGAGAGTGGGGTTTAAGGGCCAAGCTCAAGACATCCTTCAGTATGTCCATCTTTTATCTTAAACATCAGCTCAGAGTTCAATACCCTACGCCATGGCTTGGCACAGCATGGCAACCCTTTTTAAAATACACTGAAGTTAAATGTTCCCCGTGTCCCGAGAAGACAGAGAGCCGCCGTGCATGCATCTTCATCTGCAGCTCGGCTCACTTCCTTCGGGGAGATTCCTGCAAGTGGAATTAATAGGTCAGAGGATATTAACTTTTCAAAGGCTTGGTATAGGCTGCCAAATTGTTTACCAGAAAGGGTAAGTGGTCCTGTTTAACCAGAAGGCTGCATTTAGATTTTATAAAGCTCGATATCTGGCTTGACCCTGGGGCCTTGACTCTTCTGGTGCCTACAGTATCCAGTACAGTCATGAACATGTTTTCTTTGTAACATCATTTGACTGTGTATGTCCCGCTTGCTTCTCATTCATTCATTCATTCATTCCCTTAATTAAAGCAATCTAAGTGTGTAACCACAGCAGCACTAGATGATAATCATCAGGGTTCATCCTCACCCATCTGCTCTTTTCACCTCTCATGCTAATTAGCCATTGGTCATGTTAATTACCTCTGAATTTCAACCCAGGCCAGAACTTGCCTGGAAGTTCAGACCCAAGATGGCTGCTGGTCACAGGGGATGGTCCACAGTCAACTTTGTCATTAGGTCTGGGGTCCCAGGCATTTTTGTCCCTAGCCCATGCGTCCATTCACACAAGATTAAGCCTTCTATATAGTTCCATAACCGGGCATTCTCTCCACACCCCAGATGGCACTACTTCAGACCTTCATTCTCTGCGGCTGGACACCACCAGGACATCACCCATGCTGGGGTGTCCATGGGCCCGGGATCCAGCTGATACAGAACAGATCACATTCCTATACACTATCACATGCACAGTGACAAGTGGGATTAGAGACAACAATGTCCAACGCTTCTACAAAGAACTGTCACATTAATTACCTTAGACCTTAAAATAATACTTTGTAGAGGGGAAATCGGGTCCAGAGACAAGAGGGCTGGTTGAACTTCACAGAATTCATCAAAGGCAGTGTTCTGGGCTCTACCCAGAATACGCTAAAACCCAATTTGAGATTTTTTTTTCCATTTTCCTATAATGCAGCCCTACTGAGATGGCCCTTAGAAAACCAATTCAAACAGAAATACATGCCAACCTGCCATATCCTTGTTTCTACTGCCTTAACACCACCCTAGCCTGGTGTGGTAACACCTACCCATAACCCCTCTTGAACCAGGAGGCTGAGGAGGGAGGATCACAAGTTCAAGACCAGCTTGGGCCTCCCCCATAACAAAAAGTAACAATGGGGGTATGTGGAATGTAACAACCTCTTCCTCAAATACTTAAAAATCCCAAGTTTAAACATATAACCACTTTAACTGATCTGAGATTTCATTCAATTATGCTAGACAGTGGAATAATCAACTCCATGGTAACTCTAATCAGGATGTTATGAAAAAGGTTCATGTGCAAAAATTTTAGCTATATAAGAGTCTCATTTGAATGTAAAATGTACACCATTTGTAGTTATATATTCAAGGAATCGCTTGTATTAAAACCAATGTGACACTGGGATAATCCTACACAATCTAAGGTAATTGTCTGCTACTCTTTTGCTCACTTGTTTTTCGTCAGTTGTGGGGCTTGAACTCAGGGCCTGGGCATGTTTCTGAGCTTCTCTGATCAAAGCTAGCACTCTACCACTTTGAGTCCGGAGATCAGAATTTCATGGACTTTCCTATCTGGGCTGGCTTCGAACTGGGAACCTCAAATTTCAGTCTCCTGAGTAGCTAGGTTTACAGGAGTGAGCCAACAGCTCCTGGCCTGCTACTCTATTTCCAAAAGGGAAAGGATATGTGTGAATACATGCTCTGTGACCCTTGGTTACTTTCGTGTCTCAGAGCACAGGTGCAGGTCAGGGTGACAGCAGTTAGGGTGAACTTGGAGTTTGTAGAAGGGAAACTGAGTAACACAGGGCAGGAGTCCCAAAGGCCCTCCTGACAGGTGAGGAGAAATGCACTGCCCACATCTAGGCCATACTAGATGCCAAGGGTAAAGGTTATCCAGTTCCAAGACCACTTTGAATCAAATGCAGATGTGTTAGTTAATGTTATGTGTCACCTTGACTGCACTGTAGGGACTAGTTATTTGATAAGGTAGTTTAAATGTGTGACTGCTTCCCCACCAGTGGGTGGCCTTAGATTGTCTTTCATTATGTGGTAGGTCTTGTCTAATCAATTGAAGGATTTAAGAGTATGGACACAAGCAGGAGCAAAGCAGGACTTTATCTGGTGTGGCTACCAGGTCCTAGGGACAGAGCTGAAGTAAGCAGGAGTGTCTTCACTGACTGCATCAGGCAAAGCAAGCTTCTTCTCTCAACACAATTTTTGGGAAGATTGCTGCATACTGAATAAAGAAGTCCCATCTAAAACTGGTGGACTTATTTTCTTTTTCTTTCTTTTTTTTTTTTTTTTGGTGGGTCATGGGGCTTGAACTCGGCCTGAGCGTTGTCCCTGAGCTCTTCAGCTCGAGGCTACCGCCCTACTCTTGAGCCAAGCCCCACTTCCTGTTTTTCTAGAGGTTAACTGGAGATAAAGAGTCTCAGATCCTTTTGTGCCTGGGCTGGCTTTGAACCTTGATCCTCAGATCTCAGCCTCCTGAGTTGCTAGGATTACAGGCATGAGCCACTGTGCCTGGCTTGGACTTATTTTTCTATAAGTTACAGGTAGTGTCTTTATGATGAAGATCATGCAAATTCTGTAATTAATGAGCTAATTTAAATTAATTCTGATAAGGTCTAGGGGTATAGCTCAGTAACAGAAGGCTTGCCTAGCAGGTGCAGGAGCCTTGGTTCATTTATAGCAACCCCCACACGAACTAGTTCAGCTAAAATAATTAATTCCCCTCCTCAGTCACTCGAGTTCCAGTCCAGTGACTACACTAAAACAATACAGGTTCTGTCAGTATAGCTACACTGCATGGGGAATCATATAAAATACTGAATAAAAGAAACGGAGCCAGGCATCAGTGGCTCACCCTATAATCTTACTCAGGAGGCTGAGATGTGAGGACTGTTGTACAAAGCCAGAAAATCCATAAGACTCCTCTTCTCAGTTAATTAGCAAAAAGCCAGAAGTAGAGCTGTGGCTTGAATGGTAGAGCACTAGGCTAGCCTTGAGTAAAAAACTACAGGACAGGGCCTCAGTACTTAGTTCAAGCCCCAGGACCGACACATACACACACCAAAGAAATGGATTTTTGGACAACAATTTAGAGGCACATTACATAAGGTAAGAACCAAGCCTCATACCCCCAAGATATCCTTGGCCTACTATGACCATCCTCTCAACTCAGGATCCCCTCTGGGGGTATGTGACCTGCCCAGAGAACCCACAGACAGATATGCATTGCATGCCCAGGCCACCTCCAAAATTCTGCTCTGGTTGCAAGGATTGCTTGAGTGTTTATGGTGGCTATTCTGTTTCTCTGTCTCTTTGTCTCTCAGTCTGTCTCTCTGTCTCTGTCTCTCTGTCTCTGACACAGACACACACACACACACATACACACACACACACACACACACACACACACACACACACACACACACACACACACACACAGAGCCCTTATCATCTTCTGACACCTCTGCTCTTGTACAGCTTTCTGAAAGGCAAGCTTGAAAATAACACAGCTTTAGCTGCATCTGAAGCCGCCTGTGGCTCTCTCTCTCTCTCTCACAAGTTAACACTTAGCTTCAGGAACTGAGAACTTTGCCAGGCATTGCTGGGCGTTTAATTCCATGAGGGGACATGAGGAGAGATCAAGTGCAGCTGCTATGGTGATATTTTCTCTTGATGACACAGAAAGTTCTCAATAATGAATCCTGGACAAGCAATCTGAAGATCTAAAATTAATTTACTGTCACATCAGTTGATTTATCTGAGCCTCAATTTCCTTACCTATAAAATGGGGATGAAGGAAGATATTCATCCATCCCTCCCTCCATTGCAGCACTCCTTAATGAATATCTACTATGATGTGTTAGGCACAAGGTTTTGGGGACACCACAATGAGTTGGGGAGCATAAATTATTCCTGCCACCTTAAGACTTAATTCAAGGGGAAACAGAGCATGGAAGATCAGCTTAACCTACTGCATCCTTCTCAAAGGATCTGATCTCTGTTTAAGGGGCCACTGTTTGTTTTTAGATCCCCGGAGGGCTGTGACCGAATGGAAGATGCCACTGATTCACTTCTGCTAAGTGTGATTTGGAAGGAAGCTGGAGAAATGCTGTCTGAACGCAGCAAACCTCAACTCCATACAAACCACAGGAGGGGGTGGGGCCGAGTACAGGGGAACAAAGCAGGGGCTTCACCCCTCAGATGCTTGGCTCAGGGAGGGTATTTCTGGCAGAAGACTTAGGTGTCTCTATTATCTGTTAGCAAACTGCATTCTGTCACTTAGACTGGACCTGAATTTTCACAACTCATGGAAAATGGAGTACAGTGGAGGTTAGAAGTCGGTAGAACTGAAAGGGTACTGTTAACTCCCATTCTAAACTCCTAGCTTTTAGTGTCCAACTAGCTTTTAGTGTCACCCCTAAATCAATCCATATCAAAAGTTAAATGAAGCCTGGTGCTGGTGGTTCATGCCTAAATCCTATTCAGGAGGCTGAGATTATGAAGATCACGGCTCAAAGCTCATCCAGAGCAGAAAAGCCCATGAGATCCTTTGTCTAAAATAGCAAAAATCAGGGCTGGAGGTGTGGCTCAATTGCTAGAACATCAGCTAAATGAGGAAGTCAAAAACAAGCTAAGTCCAAATACAAGTACTTCCATAAAACCTAAGTCCAATGAAAACCCGGGAAGTGAAGAGCTGAACAAAGACTCTGCTATGAAGAGTAAGCCGATGGCCTCTCTGAGCAGCAAGTGGTCAAGCAAGGGCAGGTCTGATGCTCATGCCTGTAATCCTACTACTTAGAAGAGGCTGAGATCTGAGAGTTCGGCTTCAACTCCAATCCTGACAGGAAAGTCTATGAGACTCTTATCTCATTAACCATCAGAAAGCTGGAAGTAGAGCTGTAGTGCACTAGCCTTGAGCAAAAGAGCTCAGGGACAGCTCCCAGGTCGTGAGTTCAAGCCCCAGGACAAGCCAAAAAAAAAAAATTCCAGAGAAGGACTCTGATTGGCCCAATTTAAGTCAGGTGCCCACTCCTGGACCAGTCAACTTTGGCCAGGATACAGACTGATTCCATGGAAAATATACAGCTGGACCATGGAACAAGGAAACTCTCAGGATAGTTATTTTGGGGCAAATACTTAAGTATCTATCAATGTTAATCTGTCATGTCGTAGGAAGTGAAATCTGAATCCTGATCCTCATATATTAACACAATGAGGAGAATATGAGGCACATGGTTTACAAAAGAACTGATATTCAAAGCAAACACAGCTAAGTAAATCCATATCAACAACATTTGTTACATCTCCTCAAAACAGTTTTGCACCAGGGCTGCTCTAGTCAATTTGTATCAACATGGCTTTCTTTACTTCCCAGAAGATATGTGGGAAGAAGTCTGCTGAAGACGTTTTTATAATGAGGTGTGGAGGCACATGTTTATAATGCCAGCTACTCAGGAGGCAGATCCAGGAAGATCACAAATTAGAGGCCAGCTTGGACAAAGAGAATGCAAAACACAAGGAAAAATTCCTTGGATGTGGCTCAAGTGGTAGAGCCCTTGTGATATGCACAAAGCCCTGGGTTTAATCCCCAGTACCACCAAAAGAAAATAAAAAGTTTGTTAAGTATGTGTTCTGGAATCATCTTCCATGTTCCTCCCATCTAGAATAGTTTGTCATAACAAATGTCTAGCTAGACGAAGAGAGATGTGTCTCAAAGAGCTAACAGCTGGAATATTCTCAATCCTTTCCCTCCCTACTTTGGATGCTTCTCAAGCAGAAGCCTGCATGCATGCGGTACAGACAGACCTTAGCTCAAGAGAATCAATATCCTCCAGGCAGTCCAGATGCACCAAAGGTAAAAAACTGGCAGGAGAGTCACCACCTCCCACCAGACCTGGGGACCCGCAGGCTGCTATGAAATTCTGTTGTACAGCCAAAAGGAAGTGAGCATGTCAAACCTCAAACACTTCGTTAGCAAAGCATGCAAGGAGACTGTTTTGATGTCCCATGGGAGTGAAAGAATAAAGTACCAGACTTTGTCTTATTTTGTGGCTGCCTCCATCCATGGCTGGTAAAAGCACCTGGCCCACAGATCGAAATGGTTTAAGGGGAAGATTTCTACAAGGTTAGTAAAGCCAAGAGGCAAAAAAGTACCAAAAATCACAGGCAGAAGAGCACACATTTGATGCACAACCAAGCACCACAATCACAAATGGTTCACATTTGCAGACTCTGACTCTGTCCAACACTATTGGAAGGCTTTACATGGACTGATGCATCTAATACTCTATAACAATAGTGAGTTCCTTCTTAATCTCCCTGTTACAGAGACAACCCTGAAGGACAAAAAGGTTAGGGTACTTGCTCAAGGTTACACAGCAAGTAAAAAAGACAGGCAGAATCCCCAAGTGGGCAGGCTGGCTTGGAGGCCATGTGCTGACATCCACTGAGGAGCGTTTGTATTCACTATGGCCTCTGCACTATCTACTGGGAAATAGCCGGCCAGAAGAGCTCAGTGAGGCTTGAACTTTCATCACCTGGATTTTTTTTTTTTTACTCAATGAGATGCTATAGTGGTTTTGCCATGGGCAAGGAGGCAGGAAGCAGTGTGAGACTGTCAGGAGAGGACAGCCATCTACTGACTGGCAACCTACAGTCCTAGCAGGACACACCTTTTCAAAGTCAGAGGCCAAAGCCATAAATAATTCTACTAGGATGATGGGTAGGTTGGGACAGCCCAGGCACACTGTCACTTGGTTAAATAGCACTAGCAGAAGAACCCAAAAGCTGTACAAAGTTTGCTACTCTTCCTGGTCCTTTCTGCCCTGCCTATAACCACTTCTGCCACTCACCTGTGAAAATCTCCTTGGCTTTCTCCATCCGGCCCCTCCCACAAATGCCATACCCCTCCCAGACTCCCAGGTCATATCAAAGACAGTGGCCTTCCAGTAAAGCTCTAACCTGCAATGCCTCTGTCCACTCCTCTAGAGCCAGCTACTTGGCGTTTCCCCATTCCTCTGCCCCTCCCGACCCACTCTGCATCCTTACCTCCCAGAAATAACCCAAGGCCAAAATCAGGTCGAGCCACTGAAAACCCCTGTTCTTCCCTAAGCACATCCTTCCTCTTTGACCACGGCATTAGTGGGGCATGGCCAAAGAAAACCACAGCACTGGAGCTTACTTTTTCTTTCGGATCATCAACCTCCTCTCTATAAGCTCTTTCCTTCCAGAACACAGCCACATTCAGGGTGTGTGTGTGTGGGGGGGGGTAGAGAAATGGGAAAGGCTGAGAAAGAGGAAGAAGTGAGGGAGGGGAGGCAAGGGAAATAATCAACAACAGCACGGAAAATGAAGCTCCTGGGCTGCAACCCTGCACTGCCTGTCTCCTCCTCCCCCCTCCCCCCCCCAACGCAGTCTCATGGCACAACCCATAGCTGCCTGGCTCTGGCTACTACTGCCCCTTGGAAACTCCCCACACCTTCCCCCTCCCTCTCCTCCCCTCACCATTGCGTGCAGGCCCTCAGCCACATGCAGCCTGTCCTTGTTGCTGAACACAGCAACAACGTGGCCTGCGAGGCCCTGGTGACTCTGTGGACTGCCTGAGCCCAAGATCCTGGCCCTCTGACCTTGCCCTTGCCCACAGGGAGCCCCTCTTCTCCCTAGTGCAGCCAAGACTGGCTGGCCTACAGCCCTCCCAGCTCAGGACTCCAGCCTGCAGGTCCACTCCTGAAGCCTGGGCCTCAGACCTTCCAGCCCAGAGAAAAGAAATAAGGATTTGGTAGGAACACCCTGGAACCTGGCCTTTCCCCTGGCTGTTCATTCCAGGACTCGGGAAGAGTGCAAATACACGTCTTTCTCCAAGTGTTCCCAGTGTGGTTTATTTGGCAGCTGAGCCTGGCTTCCCTCTGGAGGTGACAGGACTAAAGGTAGAGGGTCCCAGGAAAGTCCAGAAGCATTTTTTTTTGCCAGTCCTGGGCCTTGAACTCAGGGCCTGAGCACTGTCCCTGGGTTTTCTCAAGGCTAGAGCTCTACCACTTAAGCTACTGCACCACTTCTTTTCCTATGTATGTGGTACTGAGGAATCGAATCTGGGTCTTCATTCATGCTAGGCAAGCATTCTACCACTAGGCCAAACTCTGGGCAACAAAAGATTCTTCTCTGCAATAAAAACTACTTTAAAAATCCAACAAAACCAAAACCTCCCCACAGCCACCTATGCCATCTAAATCTCACAAGCCCTAGCAGTCCTCACCAGCTCCGTAACAGCTCCATGAGGGGAGGACTTCATCTACTGTCCACCGTCCTATGCTGTGACCCCAGCACCTAGACTAGTTTCTGGCATACACTGAGTAGTCAGTGAAGGTTTTCTTAAGAATGTATAGGAGCTGAATGCTCCTGGCTCATGCCTGTAATCCTGGCTACTAAGGAGGCTGAGATCTGAGTCCAGGGACAGCCTTTGAAGAGAGAGAGAGAGCGAGAGCGAGAGACACAGACAGAGAGAGCGAGCGAGAGAGAGCACGCGCCTCCATTTTCAAAATACCCAGCAGAAAACCAGACTAGAGATGTGGCTCAAGTGGTAGAGAACCAGTTACACAAATAAGCCTAAGAAATATGAGGCCCTGAACTTAAATTCCAGTACTGCTCCCCTAAAAAAGAGGTAAAGAGGTTGTCCCACAAATTGAAACTTCTCCAAGCATACAATTTTAATAAACAGCCATCTGAGTTTGAAAATACGTGCATTTGAGTGGTTAGAAACTGCGTATCATAAGCTATTCCCATCACCCAATAGCAAGGAAACTGAGACCAAGAGATATGAAGGATGTTGAGGTGTAAAGTGACATGGAGAGCAAGCAACACTATGAAAATCAAGTGACTGCAGCCCTCGAGTTCCTGTCCATCTCTTTACAAATCAAGTCAGAATCCCCTCAGGGAAAAAAGCAAAGGGCAGCGCTGCACTCCTGGCAAACACCCCTACTTCTTCTCAAGGACAAAGCTCGCAGGCCAAGGCATGCCCATGGGCCATTCACTACCAAAGACTAGGAAACTCATTTGTTCAAATCCTCCCAAACTACTAGCTTGAGTCCTGGAACCACTAAACTGACAACCCCAATTTTATACTTTAAGTAATCTCAGTGACCCTGGAATTACAGGCTGAGGCTCAGAATCTCAAGGGCTTATTACGATTCTTGGTAATGTTCTGGAAAACCATCTTTAAAGGTTTCATGGAACTCAGATCTCAGCAGAACAGTTACATGATGGAGGTGAAAGAACATAAGTTTCAAGAATTTAACCAGGAGCAGATGTTTCTCTTCACACCAGGCTGCTTTGACATCCAGGATTTGTGACTTTTTTTTTCTTCCCACCATCCCGATTTACATAGGCTTCCAAAACATTAACGAAAGGCACTTGAACAAGAATGTTGAGATGATCAGGTACTGCTAGCCTAGCTTTAACCCTTGGTTAAAAAACCCGTTTTCTCATGATTCGAGACCAACAAAAATATAACACGCTCTTAATGGCACTTGAAACTCCCATGGTAAACAAGGCAGTTAAACTAAGTGCTTGGGCATGGTTTTCATTACAATGTGCTGAAGAAATGAATGTTTTTTTGTTCTTTGGTAAACACCCTGGAGAATCTTGGGATGGTTTCTATGGAAGATGGAAATGATTTAAGAGTTTCAGATCTCATGAAGATATGTGATCTCTTTAAGGAACAATCATTTATTTGTGGGGAAAAGGTAGAGGGTTTTGAGAAGTATAGAAAGATTATTTTCAATGCCTAGTATATTAAATAGGCAACTTCTTGTTCTCGTTTCGTTTTTTTTCCCCCTTATTCCCAGTGCAAGAGGTTGGAACAAGACCTCATGCTTACTCAGCTTGCTTAGCCATGCCTCCAGACAGCTTTATATTGGTTAACTAGAGATGTAATCTCTTGGACTTTGCTACCCAGGCTGGCTTCAAATTATAACCATCCAGATCTCAGCCTCCTGAATAGCTAAGATTAATCTCATTCAGTTTATTAAAAAAAAATCTATTCAGTGTCCCCCAGAAGTTCTCAAAGTTCTCTCATAGTAGAATGAGCTGGAAATGAACACAGCACAAAGGAATTCATGTATGTGACAGATGGGATTTTCCAGAAACAGACAAGGATCCTTCATTTCACACGGTCAGTTAGAATCTTGTCATCGCACTACCAAGAGTATGTGTTCACTGTAGTTGAGCCAGTTTGAATCTTGGTGCTCCTCTGACAGTAACTTACATGAAAAAGATCATGTGTGATTTTGCAGACCTGATCATAAAAACTCCATGAACTTCTACCTGTTCCCTTGGACAGCATGCTTTGAGGAAGTCTACACAGGCACTAGCCTTCCAGTCATGGTGAAGGCACCCTCTTGAAAGTGGATCTATTTCCCAGCTACCACTAAGTCACCTAACTGGTAGAACACATATGTGGAGCAGAGACCAGATGCCTCTTTGTAGACTATGGGGTTTTTAATCTTTTTTTGTGTGTGTGGGAATGGGGATGGTGGTGGTGGTCATGGGACTTGAACTCTGGGCCTGGGCACTATACCTGAGTTCTTCAGTGCAAGGCTACCACCCTACCCCTTGAGCTACAGCCCCACTTCTCATTTTCTAGTGATTAATTGGAAATAAGAATCTCTAGTGCCCAGGCTAGCTTTGAACCACAATCCTCAGATCTCAGCCTCCTAGGATTACAGGTGTGAGCCACCACACCTGGCTTTTTTTTCTAATTTACTTTATTACTTTAGAGGTAAAATACAGCAGGGTTATCCTTACATATCTTGCGTAACAAGTTTATTTCCTTTCCCATAGTATCATCTGTTCCCTCATTCTCTCCACTCACGAGTTGCATAGGTCACTTTCATCAATTAGACTGAGGTTTTTAAGTCAGTATTTTTTTTTGGGGGGAGTGGGGAGTCAGAGGGGTGAACAGATTGTTATACAGCAACAAATACTATTGGAATCTATTATCTTCACTAATGAGGTTTAATAGTGAATTGGAGACTATAGTGGTTCCTAAAGTGCAAGATCGACAACTGTTTATAAAAGATGCAGTTAAGAGCACCTTAAGTATGCAGAACTGTGAATGATGAGAAAATGCAAATGCTTCCCAGGACCTGCTTTAATAAAGAGGCAAGAGCAGCAGTTTGTGATGGTATATGGAAACCACCTTAAGGTAAATAAACGATGCCCTGCAACCTGGCTTACATGATTAATCGGCTCAGCAATCCTATAGGCAAACTTCAGCTCAGCTCTTGTTTATCATGGTTCCAAATGCGCAGAGCATGAATTAATGATGGTATTTATTATTCGAGATTGTCGCAGAAAAATACCCACAGGTGTGCTAGCCGGGCATGGTCAGAATCAGAAAAGATCAGAGAGACACTGTGCTTGGGTCTAGAAGACCACCTACCTGAGTTACCCTTAGGCACCAGGAGGAGACGCTGCTTTGCCCTGGGGAGTATCTCAGAAGTGATTGGGAGGAAGGGCAGTCCCCGAAAATAAAGTTTCTATATCAAATGACCAATGAAGATTTCTATCAGAATATGATTTCTACCAGCACGATACCTGAACATTGTCCGCTGGAATTGGTGCTTGAATTCTGGACATTGGCACTCTTGTTTAACTTCTCCTCAAAGCCACACCTCAACTTCCAGGCTTTTGCTGGCTACTTGAGTCTCTTGGATTTATCTATGTGAGCTGGTTTTGAACCTAGATCCTGAGATCTCAACCTCCTGAGTAGCTAGGGTTACAGGCATGAGCCCCCAGCCCCTGACTGAACATTGTCTTTTAATAAAGTTTCAATATCTCTTCAGGTAGTTTTCTTATGACTTCTATGCTCTATATTGAACATTTAATCTTCTGTTCTAAACACTTCTTTAACTGCCTTCTACCCAATAACATCCTATTATACCTACCAATACTACGCTGCTCCCCATCTCCCCAGGCCCATTTTCAGCCTAGGAATGCTGTCATTGTGCCAACACACTGGAAATATAGCATGGAAAGAAACAAATTAGACAGGCATCTCTAATCTTGCCTACTTCTCGCTTAGGCTAAATCTCTAATAATTAGTTATTAAAATACTCAGAGGCTTTTTATCTTGGATTTCTCCTCTGGAGTACAGCCCCTCCAGAATGATCATCTTCTCTATTCTTTTGACTGAAGAAGTCAAAAGTGATCTAACAAATGAATCATTTCAAGTTAAGATTTTTTCCACAACGAATTTGTTCTATTGGGAATGTCAGAAGGCAACATTTTAAACCTTAAACAAGGAGAAAAAAAACCCTAAAAACCTTGTAAAAATAATGGCCCTTCTACTGAGCTCTGGTTACACTTATTCAAATTGAGGAAAACAAAACAGGTACCAAGAGATCAACACACACTGCTAGACTGGGTGAAGAGCAGGAAGAATACAAACCTATGCCCCGTAAAAGCTCCCCAACTAAGGCATAAAACAACTAAGGCCCAGGACACAGGCCTTCAGCTGACTACTTAGGTATGGCTTTGACACCAGTGGAATCATAAAAAAAAATCTGGAAAAGCAGACATGTTAGCAATTTAGGGATTATCATGAATTACAAAACTTCATTTTCACAGAAAACCAAAATGAGACCACCAGAAACTACATAAATTATTAGGTTACAAGCTTCATTTCCTGGAACCAGAAGAAAGTTGTGGTTTCTTCTGGAAAAGGTAAGACAGTGTCAGTCATTTGAGTGTCTTGCATCCAAGTGGCCTCTGTTTATCCCCAGCCCCTAACTTGGATCCTGTAACTAGGATCTGGCTCTCAGACTGGGAATCTTCCCACGGGCAGTAAGGCAAAATCCTTCCGTCTTATAATCCCGTCACTCATGGCTCTGAAAACCCTCCAGAAAAGACTGCCCCCAAATTACAGGCAACAGGAGGGAAGGCTTCCAGCATTGGCAGCCAAGCAAGCTGCCAGGATCAGCTGGGGTTCTCACACCTTCCACATGTCATGGCGGGGATTAGTCTACACTCCCACACTCCCTGCCAGGGGTAGATTCCAGACAGAAGGCTTGGGGAGTTGGGGGGTATTCAGTGCCTCTGAACACACAGGTGGGACAGGAGGCTTGCCCTGGGCTGAAAACCCATCAGTCCTGACATGTATTCCCTGACAGTGCATAATTAGCACTCAAAACATGATCCATCTACACAAAGTTTATATATATAAACACACACATAAATATATAAATATATTTATATACATAATCACTTCTTTTCTGCGTTTGCCATACTGCTTGCTGGGAAACTGGAAGTTGAAACAGGTGACATCTAATCCTCACAAGTCACTTTCATGGATGGTTTGCTCAAGTTTCAATCACCCTATGAATAGTGAGGGGAAAAAAATGAGCAACTGAGAGGTATAGAAGAAAGAAAATGTGACAATGTCACAACCCTCTGTTGTCTGGATCCTGCCAGAACCACCTTCCAAGCACCTATTCCTGTCCAGCGCCACGTCCTACAAGCCATGGAAACACGTAGCCTCTGGCTCTTTCTTTCACAATTATTCACTGAGTAAGCACCACACAACCTGCTTGAAAAAAGAGACAAGAAACAACCATCACAAGAACTAAGTAAAAAGTCAAGCACTTCGGGAAGTGACAGGAAGTAGAAGTTAAAGGGAACGGGCAACTGTCAAGAGTGGTGGATACAGTACACAAAACAGGGACTGTTTCGGGGAACCAGAAATAGTGGGGAGGGGGTGAATATGAGAAAATATTTTACAGATGCATGAAAGTAGAATCAAGCCCATTAATAATTGTTTTTTTAAAAAGAAATAATAGAGAGGGCTAATATGATCGAAGTATATTATATGCATGTAAAGAAATACCACGTTAAAATCCATTTATACAACAATACCCCACTGTACAGCTAATATCCAACTAATAAAGAGCTACCAGTGGCTCATAGTAGTTGTTAGCCTAGCTACTTGTGAGGCTGAGATCTGGGGATCATGGTTTAAGGCTAGCTGGTGTAGGAAAGTCCATGAGACTTATCTCCACTTAACCAGCAAAAAGCTGGATGTGGAGCCATGGATTAATTGGTAGAGTGCCAACCTAAAAGACAGTGCCAAGGACCTGAGTTCATGTCGTGGGAGGACAAGGAGGGACAAGGGAGTAATCTTGAACAAAGATTTGAAGGAAATGGGAGAGGTACCCAGGCAGGTATCCAGGAGAAAGAAGCAATGTAAAATATCTGCACTGCCAAGAGCTACACTGGTCACAGGATGAGTCTATTCACAGTGAGCTGGAGGTCCAAGTACAAAGTCCATCAACAGTCAGTCTACACAGCCTGCCTGTAAGTAGGGTAGCTCTGCTCTTGTACCACTTAAGATGTAGCATCTTAGAACAGTGGGGACTGCCTTTTATCTTTTATATTTTTACAAAGTCTATCACTAAACATTGATTTTCTAAGCCACTTTCATTTAAATAGATACTTACTGGGGAAAATATGTTTAATAAAGTAACCTAATAGACTTAAAAGTTTTTTTTCAAAAATAGAAAAAATGTATTTCATGTAAGTTCAAAGTAATTCCTACAAGAGAAAACCCTTGGGTGCCACCGTAAGTAATCTTCAAGATGGCTTTAAGTTAGGTGCGGTCCCTGGGGAGGCGGTAAAGATGGAAGTGGTTTACACCTGTAATGCTGGATACTTGGGAGACTAAAATTGGAGGATCCTGGCTTAAAGTCAGCCTAAGAAAGACAAATCCAAGAAACTTCTAGCTCCAACTAATCAGCAAAAGCCAGAAATGGAGGCATAACTCAAGTGGTAGCACATTGGCCATGAGCAAAAATGCCAAGCCCAAGTGCTAGTATGTGTACACATGTACATGTACACACACGTGCACACACGTGCACACACACACACGGTACAAAGTATAGAACCTAATGAAGTTATTGGCTTTTAAGAAGCAACGAAGGACTCTATATACAAATCAACATTGGCAAACCAGGCTGACAGGCTGAAGGTCACACACTACGTACAAATAGTACATGTAGACATCAGGAGGGTTCTCATTTGGTGTGTGAGGTCAGGCAGGCCATTTTGGGGAACAGAAGTCCAAGATAGGTTCCAGCCCTGCCCTACCCCATTTCCCCACTTTACTATAGCTTCCCTGACAGTTTACCTTAAGTGACTGAATTTCACACACACACACACACTCACTCAGAGGATTTCCCTTCCCAGATTTACATTGCCTTCAATAAAAAGAGACTTCTTTCATCTTTTCTTTCCCCTTTTTAAAAAGCATTACTGAGAAAGTGTTTCATTACAGAGATTTCTCATCCACCCTATAGCTGATTGAGGAAAAACCCCCATCTCAGCAGTGTGAAATGAACGAGTGTCTGCGCCTCAGAACCAAGCTCCAGCGACAGCTCTGAACTATCAAGTGCTCATTCTGAAACAATCCAGATGACAGGAAGTCGGATGAGCTTCAACTCATGTGAGCCGTCTCCACAATAGCCCTGCCCTGCTGCTCCAGAGTCACTAGAGGCAAAGACACATGAAAAAATGTGCAAGAATAAATTTGCTTCACGAAATACACACACAGAAAGGAGAAACACTGTTTCCAAATTTACTAAATTTCTGTCACTGAAAATAAACATGTACAACTAACTTAATATTTTCTTTGAATTGAACCCAGGGCTTCATGTTTGCTAGGCAAGTACTGTACTACTTGAGTGACACTCTGTTTTTATTTTAGTTTTGAGAGAGAGCCTTGTTAACTTTTTGCTCAGGATGCTTCTGAACTCTCAATTCTCCTAATTCTGCCTCCTGAGTGACTGGGATTATTATATGACACTATGTGTGCTGATAATATATGCAGAAATATAATTCCTAAAAGGGAATATGTGAAAGTCAAACTCAAAGCATTTTGTGGTTTTTTTTTCATGGAGAAAAAAGGGAAATTTTCTCAAGTTACTTTGTATTTGGGAAAATATGCTCTATCTTGCTCAGAGCTCTATCCTTTCCTTGTGGCTGACAAAACTCAATCATCACAAATGCTTCCTGTCAACTTAGAAAATCCAGAAAACTAGCAACTATTCAAATAAATGAATTCTACTCATCTAGGCTATACAGTTACCAGATGTGACTGTCAGGGATACAAAATGTACCTAGAAAGACAAAGGAGATACATTTTTAATACTATTTAATTTCTTCCACTTCAGTTTTAAAACAGAAGTACAGAATATATTTCGGTTACACACAACTTAATTTTGTCAGATATTTCACTTTACTAAAAATTTAGCACCAAAACTGAGGTGTGTGGCTGAAGGTATGACTCACTAAGTACAGTACTTGCATAGCAGGCACAAGGCACTGATTGAGTCCAACTCTGGGATAGCCAATGTTAATAAATTACTTTTTTATTGTTGTAGTAAAGGTGATGTACAGAGGGGTTACAGTTATGTAAGTCGGGTAGTAAGCACTTTTCTTTTGGACAATGTTACCTCTTCCCTTACTTTCTCCCGATTTTTCCCTCCCATCCTCATCCACAAGATTTATAGTTAATTTTCAACATATTGTCTACTGCTTATTCTTTTTTTTCCTTTTTTTTTGCCAGTCCTGGGCTTGAGCTCAGGGCCTGAGCACTGTCCTTGGACTTTCTCAAGGCTAGAGCTCTACCACTTGAGCCTCAGCACCACTTCCGGCTTTTTTCTATGTATGTGGTACCGAGGAATTGAACCCGGGTCTTCATGCATGCTAGGCAAGCACTCTACCACTAGGCCAAACTCCCGGCCCCCTTTTAATTTTTTTGATGGTCATGAAGCTTAAACTTAGGGCCTGGACTCTGACTCTGAGCCTTATTTTTGCTCAAGGCTAATGCTACACCACTTTGAGCCACAGTTCTGCTTTTCGGGTGGTTAACTGGAAGTTAGAGGCTCAGGACTTTCCTGTCTCGGCTGGCTTCGAACCACGATCTTTAGGTAATAGTCTGTTGAGTAGCTACGTTTACAGGTGTAAGTCACTGGCCCCTGGCACTAACTCATTATTTTTTTAAGCCTTTCAAAATTTGAAGACACTGAAGGCTTCCATTTGTTAGAATAATTTTTCAAAGACCTCAAAATGCCAAGCACTGATGGCTAACACCTATAATCCTAGCTACTCAGGAGGCTAAGATCTGAGGATCATAATTCAAAGCCAACCTAGGCAAGAAAGTGGTAAAACTCTTAGCTCCAATTAATCACTCTCATCCCCAAATAAGGATGGAAGTCAATCTATGGCTCAAACGGTAGAACTCCAGCCCTGATCAAAAAAGCTAAGGAATGGTGCCCAGACCCTGAGTTCAAGCCCAAGTACCAGTACAAATTAAAACAAAAAGCATGTATTTCATTCCATGTTAAAAAGTTTTATTACAACGTGTCTAAACCAGGCACTAGTGGCTCATGCCTATAATCCTAGCTATTCAGGAGGTTAAGATCTGAAGATCGCAGTTCAAAGCCAGCCTGGGCACAAAAGTTCATGAGACTCATCTCCAATTAACCACCAGAAAAACCTGAAGTGGCGCTGTTGCTCAAGGGGTAGAGTGATAACCTTGAGCTGAAGAGCTAAGGAACAGTGCCCCACAACCACCCCTCCTCCCAAATAAAAGATGTCTAAGAAATAAAGACTTTTTTTTAGAGAGGTGATCAAATTATCAGGGAACGATCTATGTAGAAAGCAAATGCCATCACGATTCCACAGCTGTCAGCCAATCCAACTGACCCAGTTTCTGCTGTGCATCCAAAGCACTGTTATGAAAGCAGCAAGAAGTGACAGTGTTGCCAGGCATACATCTTTCCAGGGTGACAAAAGAGAGGAGGGGCTTTTAATTGTCCTGCTCCCACCTCCCCTCCCTTAGAGATTGGATGAAGAGAACACACACATACACCAAGTATTGGGGGACACTGAGACTTGTTTTAGTGGGTCCCCCTCAAAAAAGAAAGAAAAATCCAGTGAAGTATTGGTTCCTTCTATGGTGATTCTATGGTACAGCTGGAGGCAGCCAAGATTAGTAATTCACTTCTACAATAGAGGCAATCCTGCCAGGTTTTGTGTGTACAGAAGTGTGCCTGTATCTATAGATCTCTATGCTCAAATACAATTCAGCTTCAAAAACTTCAAAAGCCAGGCCATTTGTGACAGCATGGAGGGACTGAGAGAACAAACATTATGTTAAATGAAATGAGCCAGGTACAGAAAGGCAAATCTAGCACTGTGTGGTCTCACATTCGTGGAGGCCTGGGATCCAAAATCAAATACAACTGGAATATAGGGGTGGCTCCCAGCCTGGGAGGGAGGCAGTGGAGAACTGTAGGGTATAAAAGCCCCTGTCTACAGCAGGAGCGAGTCTCAAGACCCAAGGTTACAACTTGAGGGCAGTAGTGGTAATAACACATTGTATCCTGCAAATCTGCCAAGTAGATTTGCTGTGCTTTTATGAGATGAGGTAAAGGTAACTTTTTTTGTCCAGTTCTAGGGCTTGAACTCAGGGCTTAGGCACTATCTCTAAGTTTCTTTTTGGCTCAAAGTTAGCACTCCACCAACTGAGCCACAGCACCACTTCTGTTGTTGTTTTTTCTGTGTCAGTGGTACTGAGGAATCAAACCCAGGGCTTCCTGCACACCAGGCAAGCACTCTATCACTAAGCCACATCTCCAGTCCCCAAAATTAACTCTCTTGATGAGATTTATGATTTGAATACAAAATGTTCCCCATAGCTTCAGCTATTAGATGCTTGATTTCTAGCTAATGGTTCTAGAGACTTTAGGGAGAGGAATCTAGGTGAATCTAGGAGGTAGGGAAATGTTATCCTTGGCCCTCCTTTCTTTTGCCCTTCCTCCCTCCTTTCTTGCTTCTTTCTGTCATGAGTGAAGTTATTCTGTACTACATGCTCCTGTCTATGATTTTCTGCCAAGCATATGAAACCAAGCAGCCACCAGTCAAACCTGCTGAAGCCATGAGCCTAAATAAATCCTCTTTCCTTTACACTGGTCTCTTGGGCATTCTGGTCATAGTAAAATGCCATGGAAACTGCTGCACTACACATACATCAAAATACATTATAGACCTTAAATATATACACTCCACTAAATACATATGCAAACCTACCCACATACATACGCATACATACAATAAAATAAATACAATGAAAGACTCGAAACAAGGGGGGCAGACGAATGAAAGTTGGGCAAACATAGTCATAATATGCAATATACAACCATTAAACCAGGTAATTTGAGGACATGGGCAGGGTTGGGAGAGATGGGAGGAGAATGATAAATGATATTGATCAAAACACTTACTATTCACCAAATGACATGTGCAACTGAAATCCTTTGTACAGCTACTTAAACATAAAATTTTAAATGTATACATATAAAAAGATTGCTTGAAATAGTAGATTTGAAATGAAAGAGACTACTGTCCCCTCTCCCAATGTCTCACTCCGGGGTTGGCAGATAGTAGATTACTCATTGGTTTCCAAAAACTGTCGAAAGGGGAAATTCTCTTAAGTTCAAGTGCTGGGTTTAAGTTCATTCACAGTCCTGACTCCTCAAAGGAACTTTCCTGGAGACCTGCTGATACCCATGCCTCCAGGACACAGGGACTCTCAATTGAGGAACCTTCCAGGGAAGGTCTGGGAAGGAGAACTAGACCTTCAGCCTGCTCAAGCAGGCTCAAGAGGTGACTGGGCCACAGCTGCTGGGCACTCAAGCTTGTCTACTGCCAGCCTTTTCTGGGGCCCATTTCAACAGGTTCCAGAGATTAACATCCAGTTGTCACTGGCCATGGCAAAGAAAAGCGTCCATCCAGCAGTCACCTTGCAGGGCTCTCAGGCTCATCTATACCCAGCCTGAATGCCAGGCCTCTGGAAAACTTGTGTGAGCCTTGGTGTCAAGTTCCCATTGCCAAGTGGGGATGGAAAAACATTTCTAGAAGGGAGGAAGTCACATCGAGGTGACAGTGATGGAGCTGGGTCACACAGACACACAGGGACCACCTGTCCTTGGGATCTGCTCCATGAGCATGGGAGACACTTCTGTTTCCCTAGATGCAGGCATGTCTCGGAAAATACCACAAAGGGCCCCAGGCTGCTTGCCTGCCTGCTGTGCTCTTCTGTTCCATACCTGTCTCCATGCCATTCACAGGGACCTCACCTGATGACTCCTGACTTAATTGTAAGTTCATTATCATTATTTCATGTGATATATGCCCTAAATATGAAAAAAATGACATCAAATGCTTAACCTCATTAAGATCTAATTCCATGGGAACATATTAAAATTCAGTTTGTTTAATAAAAAATTATATTGAGAACAATGAAGATAACTGAACAAATGGGAAGGAAGAATATCTTTGTTTGCCTGTACTGGGACTTGAACTTAGCACCTTGAGATCTCACTTGGCTTTTTCACACAAGGCTGGTGATTTACTACTTGAGCCATACCTCTACTTCCAGCTTTTTAGTAATTAAATGGAAATAAGGTCTCATGGACTTTCTTGACTGGTTTTGAACCTCTATCCTCTGAGCCAGCCTTCTGAACACCTAAGATTACAGGCAAGAGCCATCAGCATTTGAAAGAAAGAACATCTTAAATTAAAAAGATAAAACTTCAGACCTGTCATGGGAATGATACAGGGCTGTCTCTGAGTTCTGAGGGTACTGGCTTCTCATTACAATCCAAACAGCTGCACGAGCTAGACACCGTGGGTGGCCCCTCTGTCTCTACCACACCCTGTGATCCCAGACCTGGGGAGCAGCCTGACTCAATGTTTTTTTTTTCAGGGGTGGGGCAGTACCAGGGCATTGTCCTTTAGCTCCAGTGGTAGGCTGGCACTCTGCCACTTAAGCCACATCTCCACTTCCAGCTTTTGTTTAGATTCTCTCATATTTGTCTGCCAGGGTTGGGTTCAAATCCTAAGTAGCTAGGATTCCTGGCAGGAACCATCAATGCCTAACTTTGCATGTTTTTAAATCTACCCTACTCTCTCCATACTTCTGCCACGATGCCACCACCTATGCTAAACCAGAATGTCCATGAAGAGCTGCTCCAATAAGGGAGTGCACAGACCACATCCTAAGGTAACTCTGGTTACCATCACAGCCATTCTCATCCTTCGGCAATGTACCCAGAATCCTCTGCTCCTCCTCAAACCCCTCAATGGCTTCCTTCCAATCACGTGGATGAAGACCCATATCCTTAACCTGGTAAGGCTCGCTTCACCCAAACCTGCTCTCTCCCACCCCATTGGCTAGGTCCAAGCTATACCCACCCCTATATCTCACACCCTCAGACCTCTCTCTCTGCAGTATCTCCTGGTCAGGCCCTTCACTACTCCAGGCACTTACCCACTTGATGAAACACCTCCCATGCAACCATTTGTCCTACGTCATATCCTCAGCTAGACTGCAGGTGTCCTGTGACCAGGGTACTAACCTATTCAAGTATTCCCTGACAGGCCACATGGCAGACCCTGGAAAAGCTGTCCCAAGAAACAAGATGGAATCCCCAGTACCCATCATAGATTCTTGAACATGGAGAAAATAGAGCTGAAGCATATATCCTCTTTCCTAAGGAGTCATTTTGACCAGTCTATGAACTCCTACCTCTCTGTGGGCTCAAAATGACTTTGGCTGATTTCTCTGGACAGAAGAGGAGAATCCTGGGCCAATCAAAGTAGCAGGAGGCTGGAGGACACAGGGAGGCCAGAACAGTAGAGAAACTTTGAAAGAACACGGACTTCCGGGCAGCAGCTCCCACATTTCAACCCTACTGTGAAATCTAAACTGGGAACCTTCTTCCTGTCTTCCTGGGTCTCTGAGGATGAGGGGCATCCCATTCCAGAGTAAAAGACACCCGCCCTGTATGATACCCACCTTCATCTTTTGTTACCTCTGACTTTCAGAAACTTCCCTCCCTACTGGCATCTTTCACCCTTTAAAAACAGATTGGCTAGTCCAGCCCCACCCCAAAAGTTAACAAAGCCCCATCTCAACACGTTGTGTTTGACAGCATAGCCTGTAAACCCAGCTACTCAGAAGGTATAGGTAGGAGGACCAGAGGCTGAGGCCGGTCCTCGGCACAACAAAAGACATTTTTTTTTCAAAATATGAAGCAAAAAGAGCTGCAGGTATGGCTCATGTGATAGAGGGTTCCTATCTAGCACACACCAGGCTTTGAGTTCAAATCACTAGTATCACCAAAAAACAAGACAGAACAGAAATCAGTTATTTCTCCTATTTAAAACAATTGAAATTTCCTTGCACCTGTCTTAGCTCTCGTTTCCTTTTTTTCCAAATGTATTTTTTTATTCTTAAACCCTGACAGGGAGGCTCCTACAACCCACCCTACAACCATGGCTTTTCTATGACTGATCAGGGGCCCCTGGTGGCAGAGTCCAGTGGGCCCTTCCAACCTGGCCACTTGGCTGCTGGGAAACCATCCAGTGAGGCCCTCTGTAGTACCCTACCCTGCTGTCCTCCTCTGTTTTGTGGAAGTTCTTCCTGGTTCTCAGACCTTTACAAGAGGATCAGCACTTCATAATGAACTGGAAGAAAGTTCCTGCACCCACTATTTCAAGAATGCTTGACCTGCTCACACTGAAAGCCAAGTCTTCACCAAGATAAGATAAATACAGCCAAGTTTTGGAAAACAAAGCAGAGGCAACTAGCTGGCCCAACAACAGAGCAGTAACACTAGGTCTGTGTTTCTAGCAGGCATCTATAAGCTGGGGTGACGGCGGCTGCCTGGAGATGAACACAGGGCTCCCAGAGCCCATGGTTAGCTTCCTCTTCAGTTCCAAGCCAACAACAGCTACCTTCCAGAATGTTCCTTCAAGGGCGTCCATGGCCCCTAACAGGTCTATCACCAATCTTGTGTCCTCTGTGCCCCTCCTCCCCCCAGGGCTCTTCATGCTATCATTACGGGTGAATTCCCTTAGGCCTCTGTCATCCATCCCAGTGTCATCTTGGGTCCTCTCTTCTCTTCTTTGACAGAGCAGACATTGTGATTCTTCCTCTATACTTTTTCTCACAATTCTCCATTGACCTGACAAGCATTCACTGAGTTCTGAAGACTCAATAGAGACCTCTGCCCACCCTACCACAGCAAGACTCTAGCTCACTTTTCCTCCACTCTAGCGAACCCCTCATTTCCAAGAGGTCCCTCAGTTTTTGTTTTCTCCCAGGACCTTTAGCTTTTCCAACCAAGGATGATGCTCTACTACTTGAGCCACAGATCCTCTTCTGGCCTTTTGTTTTTTGCTGGTTCACTGGAGATATGAGTCTCACAGACTTTCCTGTCCAGGCTGGCTTTGAACTGTAATCCTCTGATCTCTGCCTCCTGAGTAGCTAAAATGATAGGAATGATCCACCAGAGTCTGGCCCTTACCTCTTTTGCTTTTCAAAAATGTCACATGTCTTGATTTGGGTCTAAATGGAGGGGCAACGAGCTCGGGAAAGCCTTTTTAACATGATTTTCTCTTTACTCTGAATTGACATGTTGTACTAATTAAAATTAGACTCTGCACTGCACTTGTAGAAATGAGGCTCTGAATACTCAATAATCAACCAGGAAGTAAATCATGAGTCATTTATGCACCCCAGGCAGAGTTCTACAATTCCAGTATGCTGCTTCAGTAAAAGGAGAGTCAAGATGTGAAAAATCACCTGCTCTTTCCTTAGCTGGCATCACCAGTGCCATATGGAATTATGACTCAAGTATATTTTGCTAAATCCAGGCCTCTAAGCTTCTGCCCATGGGTTTTCCTCCACTGGACAGAGTGGAGGGACAGCCATCACCCTGAAGCCTGGGTGTAAGATACCTGGAGTTTGTGAGTAGGTCACATGGATCATTGGCAAGATACAATCTCCTGTGCTTCAGTTTCTGCAACTATCAGGAAAACAAACCTTCCTAGGAGTTATAGGGATTAAGGGTATAGCAAATGCAAAGTGCTTTAGATAGCACTTTCCATGGAATAAAAGCATATTTAATGTTGTGGCTCAGCTTGCATGGCTGATACTCTATCACTCAAGTCATGCTTCCAGCCCAGCTTTACACTGGATAGAGATGGAATCTCATAGACATTTCTGTCTGGGGTGAGCAGACCATAGCCACTTGAGTAGCTAGGATTAGAAGTGTGAGAGTCATCAGGTATGATTCCCATTTTAAATCAAAATAAAGTTATCAATATGTAAATAATACGAACCAACAGTGTATCTTTTAGAGAAGAAGGGAAAAGAGAGAGGAAGGGAAGGAGGAAAGGAGGGAAGGAAGGAGTGAGAGTGGGAGGGAGACAGAGAGAGAAGGAAGGAGACAAGGAAAAAAGGAGAAGAGAAGGAAAGGCAGAGAGAGAGGGGGGAGGGAGAGAGAGGGGGGAGGGAGAGAGAGAGAGAGGGAGAGAGAGGGGGGGGAGGGAGAGAGGGAGAGGGAGAGAGGGAGAGGGAGAGAGAGAGGGAGAGAGAGTGAGAGAGAGTGAGAGAGAGGGAGGGAGGGAGGGAGGGAGAGAGAGAGAGAGAGAGAGAGAGAGAGAGAGAGAGAGAGAGAGAGAGAGAGAGAGAGAGAGAGAGAGAGAGATATTTCCCCTGCATTCCTACTCTGGGTTGTACATAAATCCCTGCTTCCCCCAAGGTAAGCCTGTTTGATGCACTGAAACCCACCTTCTCATAGCTTGGCTTCACCCTACTCCATGGGTGAGAACATAACTCCTTTCCCTTTGTCCATCTCACTCATGAGCCAAACAAGATGCAACAGCATCTTAGCGTTGGGCCTTCATTCATGCTCCTATCCATCAGGAACTGTACCATCCACCTGCCCCAAGTCTCTCCATCATCAATTTCTCACTCTGCAGAGTCCTTTTTGTACAACACAGCTCTCTAGAACATTCTCCAAAGAGGCCAAGAACAACCCTACTGCTCCCTTCTCTTTGCGGCCCTAGGGAAGGCAGGGTCCCCCACTTCACCCCCATCCCCAGGTCAGGACCTCCTCCTCTGAACTCCCAGATCCTCTCTGAGGAGAAGCCACTGCTTTCCTGCCTGCTTAGACTCTTTCACAGACTCACTGTTAAGACAGAAAATGTGTGCCAGACTCCCAAATGCTGGTAATAATTTGGACATTTTTTTTCTTGAATGAGCTGCTGCAGGCTCTTCATTCTACCCGCCTCCTCTTTATAATCCCCTGGGAACTTGGAAGACAGGACATGCCACCATGGGCCACACAGGCAGGTTCTGTGTCTACCTCAGGACAACTATCAAGCCTGAGTCCTTAAGGAATTGTAGGGTCTCTCTCTGTTTCTATCTGTCTCTCTATCTCTGTCTATCTCTGTCTCTCTCGCGCGCACATGCACATACACACACACACACACACACACACACACACACACACACACACACACACACACACACACACAGTCTCTCAACTCTTTGTCCCTCAAGCACTTGGCTCTAGGACTCAGAAAACATGTTCTCGCCGAATCTGCCCATAATTCTGCATGTCAACTGTTGTGTGGTCCATAATAAGGAATTTCATAAAGGCAGGCTGGCTAAACATGGCAGGGAATGAGAGAAGAGCAGAACCCAGCAAAGGGACTTACTCAGAGAGCTCCTAAAACCAGATGGGAAGATTCAGAAGCCCGTGGCCCTCTATGCAAAAATCACAACAGCCCCTTCGGTTAATTATACGTGACATAGATTACAAATGACTTTGTTTTTCCTAATAGTGGGAAATCATGCAATCTCTCCCTCCTCCAATTCCTGTTCTCTAGCCAAAGGTTCTGCTCATTTCAAACATTTGGTGGCAAAACAATATACCAGGACATTGTCCTTAGAAAGAAAATAAATCTATTCATTTTGAATGTAATTCTCATATGCAGAGAAGAGTATGAGCGTATCTGGCGTGATGGAACAATGACCAAACAAGTTAATTACCATCTTGTCCCAAAACGAATCTACTTGTCATTGGAACAGGAGCCATTATTTCATTGGAACAGGAGCCATTATTTCAGACTAAATAATGGCCTAGATAAAAAAAATAATGGCGACAAGCTGTAGCAGCCAGTGACACAGCTTCATTTTGGCCTAAATGAACAGCAATTAACAAGTGTCATCACACACACACACACACACACACCCCACGAGCTATGCCAGTCACTAAGTACTGACAATGCACAAATAGGTTTTAATCCACCTCTTTCCAAGATGCACCTGTGGCCTTCTACCTATGTACTGACAAACATTTATACCAAGGAAACTTTCTGTCATCTTTAGAAACAGGAGAAGGACATCTGGGTTACCTTTGTTCTTGAAACTCAGAAGTGGTGTTTCCATGACAGTCCAAGAGTAGAACAGATGAGCAGAGGGAGAGGCCTCATCATATCATTTTGTCCCCATTCTCTGGTTGTCATGGCTATTGGACTAGAAACTAAAGCTGCAGCAAGCAACAGCAGCAGCCATAAATGCTGAAGCTATCCAAGCCCAGCCCTCACACACGGAGGAAGGAAGGACACATGTGAGCTGCCTAGTGGTGTGACCTCAAGGACGAACCATAAGCCCCTTTCGTCAGAGGTGAGAGACGGGGGTACACACCCGGAGGCAAACTCCTGAGCAGAAATTTCAGGCTCTATGTTGTCTAGTCTGTCTGGGTCCAGTAATTTTGGTTGTTTTAAATTATTTTTCAGATCCAATTGTTTTTAAATCTGAAATTAGGTTATTACAGTAGGAACAGGATGATATGGCAAACTTTTATTTCTCTAGGTTTTTTTTTAAAGGGGGGGTGAAGAAGGAGGAGCTGGAGTTTGAACTCAGAACCTGGATGCTATCCTATAGCTTTTTTGCTCAAGACTAGTACTCTACCACTTGAGCCACCCCTTCACTTCCATTTTCTTAGTAGTTAATTGGTGATAGAGATTCACAGACTCTCCTGCCCTGGCTGGTGTCACATCTTTATCTTCAGATTTCAGCGTCCTGAGTAGCTACAATTACAGGCAGGACTCACCTAAGCCTAGCTATGGTGAGCTTTAAAGTGCATCCTATTCAGAGATTAAACACAGAAAGTCTTATATAGATAAAGCTGTGTAACCAAATTAGTGCACAAATGCAGACACACACATATGCACATATGAACAGGGGTGGGAGGAAACAGTGCTAGAAGGGAAAAGTGAAACAAAATCTGACTAATGTCTTCTAGGAATCTTGTAAGTGAAGTTTCCTACTGTAAGACAAACATCCATTTCCATCTCAGTATTACAGAACCAACAGTCAAACACCCCGCCAACCTAGCTAGTTCCTCCTCAACACTCAATATGGCCACAAAGCAACCTATCAGTCCGTTAGTTATACAGTGATCTGATTTTGTTGAGACCAAGCTCCATCCCATGATTACTTCAGCTGGTTATGTGTTTGCAGTAATCTGAAGAACACAGCCCTTCATCTATAGATATCTGAAGTAGGCAGGTATAAACTGTCTGCCTCTTCCCTTCCAAGTAAACAGTTCTGTCAAAGTAGACAGAATTTCCACCATTCTGGCGGAACTGCCAGAAATGTTGACTAATGAGATCTTCTTGGCTCTGTGATCTTGATTCTGGTTCCTTCCCTCTAGGATAGGTTGGTTGTCCAAGGGCCTTAAAAGCCCAAATGCTAAGTAAATATATGAAGAAAGAGACAACAAACCCTTTTACATGACAACCTATTATTTCATTCTTCTACAAAATTTCTCCCACTGCTATGGCATCTGAGTCCCGAGACTTTCTGGCCTTCACTACCTCTCTCCACAGTGACTCCTCTTATGATTCTGTAAGAAGCAACTTGAAAAATGCCTTTGCTGGGTCTTGTGAACTAACTAAAAGCCCCCAACCTTTTAATCTGTGGCCTTTGATCTGAGGTGCAGTCAACTGTGTGATTGCCACAGACACCAAGACCAGACCAACTGAGAAGCAATTTTATGTGGAAGACAAACGGCCCCCCACACAAGCAATATCTGCTTCTGATTACCTTAAAGCAAACAGAAAATAAATAAATAAAACGTCAGGAGATCACCTTGTTTCTGTTCCATTCTAGTAATAAAGTAATCACTTCTTTGGAATTCCTTTTGGGACAAAGGCTGAGCTAATAGTCAACAAGGCCTTGGGACTATTTTAACTTTACATACCTTTCTCATCCCCCTGCCCTCAATTCTCCTTATGTAACCCAAAGACAGCATTTGTACTTCTGAAGACATACTGAAATGCTGGCTTCCTGTGCCTGCCATGTAATGAACCTCTTCTCTTCCATTCACCATGTCTATTTATTTGACACATGGAGGCACGTAGTCAGACCTAATACTTAGGACTCCTGAATATAAAAACCTGGTTTCAATTGTAGACAATCCCTCCTGTCTCAGATCCTCACACACACTGTTCCCCTCTGCAGAGAGGCTCCCCACGCTGGCCCAGTGTGGCTGCCTCAGCACACACCCTCACCCTTCCCAGATCCACTCAAGCATCCTAATGAACCACAACAGTCCACCTGTTTCTCAGCTAGCCATGCTCATCTGCAAGGACCACCTGCCATTTGTGACAACACGAGGGGGGGAACTGAACTGAGGTTGGCTTGTTCCCTATATCCCAGTACCCAAGGCTACTACTGACCCTAACATTGACAGCCACTGAGATTTATCATCAACTCACTAGCTGGATGTTTAGATCTCAAGTGCACCACAGCCACCTGTGTAGGGTGAGAGACCTGAGCACTGCAGTTAGACTCCACCAATGACAGGCTGTATGTCCCCTGCAGAGACTAAGAAAACAATGGAGCTCAAGATTCCTATCACCTATGACATGGTAGCTGTCACATCTTCACAGTGCACAGTGTGACCCCTTGGTTTGTGAGGATGGTGGTATAAACAGACCCACTGCGTGGCCTGTCATAGGAAACTAGATCCTACACAATTATGTTGTAAACAGAGCCAGAAAAGAAACACCAGTAACGGGTTTATGTAACTGGTCTACTATGACTGTTATCTTTATTTCAGAATGGACTTATGTACTTACATTTCAAAAAAAAAAAAAAGTGTATTGTGAGAGGCTGAGCTCTGAGGATCAAGCTTTGAAGCCAGCCTGGGCAGACAAAAGATGACTCATCCAATTAACCAGTAAAAAGACAGATGTGGAGATATGGCCTAAGTGATAAGAGCACCAGCCCTGAGGAGACAAGCAGGTGTGCCAAGTTCTGAGTTCAAGCCCCAGTACTGGCACAACAAAAGCAGCCTATTGTTAACCTCAAGTATCATTATGTTGCAGAAGCCTCCTACGCCCCATGCTGTGTCTAGAGACCACATCAGTGGGTTAGTGCCCTCTGGAACAACCTAGCGATGCTGTGTCAGACCCCATCATAAACAAGTAACTCATAGCAGTAAGCTGAAAGACTGAGTGGGGGAGAACAAGATCAGATAAACACAGTCGTCAACCTCAGCCTGATGGAGTATCATATCGAAACTCAAGTAAGCCCCACAATTGAGCATCAAGCCTCGTGTGGGAGGACAAAAATCTCAGAACCAGACATGTGTCTGGGCACATATCAATTTTCTGCCTTTAGTCACTGTTTCCTGGTACATTTACACGCCAGAGGCATGTGACTGTTCGACGTCCCCTTGCTAGGAAAGGAAGGAGGCTTAAGAGGAAGGTGGGGGAAAAAGTCAGGCCACCTTGAGTGAGGAGCAGAGCCTCCGTAGTGAGCTGGCAGGCCTGTGAGCTGGTAGCACCATGCCAGCTCCACAAGATGGGATGCAGAGTCCCACCAGCCTGCCAGGAAGAGGGAAAGGCCACCTTGCTCCAGCGTCAACTCCAGCCTGAATGGCGTGTGGGAGCAGTCCCCCGCCACAGCTGCCACAGCTCCACCTCTACCTCCATCCAAAGCATCTGGAGTGTAGCTGACACTCAAACCCACTCACCTATCTGTCCTCTGGAGCACACACTCTGCCAACCTGTCTCATTAGGCCCCAATCCCCATGCTCACCTTCTTAACGAAGTCTGGGATGAGTTTTTGGTGGTCTAAGGAGGAAGAGCAATCTAATTCCAAGATGTAGACTTCATTGTGAAGATCACTTTTCTGAGATCTGAGGAAAGAAAACACACAAGGATTGAGGTTGTCCACAATTAAAAGAACAAAACAATCATTGGATATTGGACAAAGCCCCAAATTCTGTTCTGAAAGTAGCTGCTAAAAGCAACACCGATGAAAATTTATGATAGAAAGTGCAAAGAATATATAAAGGTCTATGTCATCAAATGACCTCCAGGAAAGCCAAACATGATGGCACTGTAATCTCAGTACTCTATAGAGACTGAGGCAGGAGGACTGAGAGTTTGAGGCCACTAGATACAAAGATCCTGTCAAGGGGAGGAGATAAAGGGGAGAGGGAAAGGAAGGAGAAAGATGGGATAGGGTAGAAGAAAGGGTGGGGAGGGAAGGAGAGGGAGAGGAAGGAGAGGGAGAGGAAAGGGAAGGAGAAGGGAAGAGGGGAAGGGAGGGGAATTTCTAAGACATCTGATCTTCATGTGAAATACATCATTATACATGTAAAATACATCATTATAGAATTATGAGTTTAGTACAAAATGGTTCACACACGTACACACACACCATACACGCACACGAATGCACGCATGCACGCACCAGCGGTTAACAACAGTTATGTCTGGGAACAGAGAGGGCCTGAGGAAACCAGGGCCGGTGTGGAGAATGATTATAACTGACTTCAGTTGTAATCTCCAATTTTATTCACTATTTCGTGAACAGAATATATTCATCTATCACTTAAAAATTCAAGGATTCATTTTTTTTAAAAGACTTTAAAACTACTCATTCCTTTCAAAGATCTTGCCATCTGGCACAATACAACCAAATTAAAGAAGTGTCACAGAAAGCTCAGGGCAACTGAAAGCAGAAGTTCTGAGGGAAAAGGGTGGAACGAGGAGTGACAGGATAAAGGGAGGTACTGCCTAGTCCTGCCGTCTCCAGTGCTGCGCTGACACGCTTGTGATATGGTGCTCCCCAAAGAGAAAAGCCACCTACCTCGACATCCCTTTATATTCTAAAATGTAAAAAATCCTGTTGTGGCCTTCTCTGAGTGACATTAAGGTTGGACTGGGAAACTTCTGGGGGCCACGTGGTATTGGACAGGGATTCCTTGGCCCAACCAGGCCTAGGGAATAAGACCCAGCTAGGACTCAATGGAATGTGCTTAGGTGTGGCTGCCGACACTCAAGTCCTGGCTCACACTTCATACACAGCCCCTCCCATCCCTGGCTGAGGAGGGATGGGAAACTCCAGGCCCCTTGTGAGCTGTTCCACAGAGGGGCCCTAGCTGGACCTGGCTAGTGTGCAAGTGGCTTTCATACCGTACCCTGAGACACATATGTCATTTTACCCTAGTTTCTAAATACATATTTGTCATAATACTTTCAAAATGAATTTCTACAATTCTTATGTAGTGTTAAAAGCAATTTATGATATCATTAACCATCTGGGTATGATTTACATGAAATCTGAAAAGCGAAAAAAAAAACATTAAAGAGGATTTGGCTTTCCCCAGGTGTGACACTGTGGTTTGGTAAGCAAACTTCAATAGCTTATTTTAATTTTTCCTTTTTACATATCCTTTCTGGGGTAGCGTAATGAGGCACATATGTTTGAAATGCTAAAGAATAAATTGATTTCAAGCCAGTCAACCTGGATTAAATGAATCCTAACAGAATAAAATAAACTCTGTACCTTGGCCTCTATCTTAACACTTAAGAGATGAGACTCATGTTCTCATTCCTCCCATATAAACTAAAACAGAAGATCCAGACTTTCAAAAGAGAAGCCTTGATCAAGACATACTGTCCTAAGTGTTATATGGTTTTTAAAAAGCAATGGTAGGGGAGAGGAATTTCTAAAATATAAAATCCTAACCAGGGCCTGGTCATTCCTATCTATTCAAGAGGTTGGATCATGGTTCAAAGCCATTTCCGGCAGAAAAGTCTAGGAGAGTCCACCTCCAGTTAACCAGCAAAATTCTTGACAGAGGCATGGCTCAAATAGTAGAGCATTTGCTGAACAAGCAAGCTGAGCAAACATGAGGCCTTGAGTTCAAACCCTAGTACACACACACACACACACACACACACACACACACACACACAACCTCAGCTCTCTATCACATGGAAACAAATAGAACAGCTATCCAAGGTTACTTATAAATGGCCATTGCACTCTTAAGTGATTCAGGTCAGAAAAACTAATTATTTAAGACAAATGAACACTAATGACACTGAGACACGCCTAAGAAGAAAAGGAGTCTTTCTATGAGCAACTCATAGCTCAGACTCATAAGGAATCAAAGAATTAGCACAGAATCTAACAACTTTTTAGTTCTGGAACAAGAAGTCCTGTAACAAGAATGGCATCTCTGGTTCACTTCATCCAATAGTTAATGCAGCTACATCTGAACTGAAAGGAGGCTAAAGGACTGACAAGAAAAGGCATTAGGACTTTTCAAGATGAACCACAAAGAAATTACCTTGACCTGTTTCTTGGAACTCAAACCCACTGTGAATTGAGGCAATACAGGAACACTTGAAAAGCCTTCTCTGTTTTTAAAAATTGACTCCACATGGCTGGGAGTTTGGCCAAGTGGTAGAGTGCTTGCCTAGCATGCATGAAGACCCGGGTTCGATTTCCTTGGTACCACATACATAGAAAAAAAGCCAGAAGTGGTGCTATGGCTCAAGTGGTAGAGCTCTAGCCTTGAGAAAGCCCAGGGACAGGGCTCAGACCCTGAGTTCAGGGCCTGGCAAAACAAAAACAAAACAAAAAAGAATTGACTCCACAGCCTGGTGCTAGTGACTCACATCTGTAATCCTAGCTACTCAACAGGTTGAAATCTGAGGATTGAGGTTCTAAACCAGCCTAGGCAAACAAACCGAAGAGACTCTTATGTCCAATCAACCAGCAAAAAGCCAGGAAGAGATATAGCTCAAGTGGTAGTGTGCTAGTTTTGAGGAAAAAAAAAACAAAACTAAGGGACAGTGCTCAGACTCTGAGTTCAAATGCAGTACTGACACACATAAAAGAAGAATTGGCACAACAAGTGGCCAATAAAGGTGGCCACAAAGGAGCAAAGGCAACAGGCTCCATGAGCTCTCCAAGAAAAATGCTGCTGTTCAGGCCTTCATGTCAGTACTTTGTCAGGGTACAGATGGGGCCCAGGAGGGGTCAAGTCTGGGGGACATACTGAAATCATACAAAATCCTCTTCCTGCGCCCGATCCTATTCAAGGGTCTACTAGCAAAGCCTATCCATGGGGTTGACAGAGGGAGTTCCAAGAGTTCTCGGTAACAAGCAGTAGCAACACAGTTACCATGGTGAATACACCCTACATTGCCAGTGTTAACACTTTTGTGTGTTCTCTTTCCTGGAGTGGGGGCCAGACATGTGGATCACGTGTACTCAGTAAATACAGCGAGGATGGTAGGAACATCCTGCAATTGTACTGGGCTCTAAAAGACTCTACCCTGTGGACTAGAGCTAGAGGTTCCCTGACTGGCTTGTAAGACACTGTCATGACATCCAAGTATCATATGACAAAGAACTGTGGACAGCCTCTGACCGACAGCTGACAAGAGAGCAGGAATCTCAGTCTTGTGAGTACAAGAGATATTTTCTGCCAACAACCTGAGGAGTTAACTTTTGCCCAGTCAAGCTTCTTAGACCATAGCCTCAGCCAACACCAACACAGCAACCTGTTGAGGTCCTGAAGAGCTAACCCAGATAAACGACAGATACCATGAGGTAATAAATAGTATTCTTCTGAGCCCCTACCTTTGTCACAATATATTATAGATCATAAAAAGTGACTTCAGTTCCGGAAGTAGAAGATAAGGGATCTTTGTATTCAGAACAGGCCTCTCATTGGATGACAAGTGGAGACTCACACACACGATCCTATCAGCACCTGACAGCAGCCTCTTTAAGCAACAAGTGTTCTGCATCCCCAGCAACCACCTTGAGAGAGGGAAGTGAGTATCTCCCAATGGGACTTCTAGGGGCCAGGGCCTGGCTACCCAAAGGCTTTTGTCACAAGGGACCAGATATCTAGTCATCTAGAGGAGATGCATTCAAGTGCAACTCCCAGCTGAAAAAGCACGGGCCACTCCCTTGCAGGGTGGGGAAATACCAGTTATGTGTCACAAAAGGCCATGCAATTGTATGGTCTGAAGAAATGACCTGGGAAACCACCAAACATCCCTTGGACCAAAGGATAAAAAACTACCAGTTCTGGAAATGATAGAGTAATATGTGATTAAATTATAACGAAAAGGTTGAGCCAGGTATCACCAGTCATATCTATAACCCTTACTTGGAAGATAGAGATGGTTAGGACTGAAATTCAAGGCCTGCCCAGGCAGAAAAATGTCCATGAGACTCCTTCTCAATGGAAAGCTGCTTCTACCTCAAAAGTAACCAAACAAATGCAGGGCTGAATGTGTGGATCAGTCGGTGAGAGTACCCACTGAGGAAGTCTGAGACCTTGAGTTCAAAATCCAGGAATACAAACAAAAAAGGATGGCTCTCTGGGAACAGCAGGGCTAATGGTGAATTATGAATAATTTTAAAAATACTTTTATTGGCTGAGAATTTGGCATAGTGATAGAGTGCTTGCCTAGCATGTATGAAAACCTGGGTTAGATTCCTTAGTACCACTTGAGCTGTGGCTCAAGAAGTAGAGCTCTAGCCTTGAGAAAAATCCAAGGACAGTGCTTAAGCCCTGAGCCCAAGCACAGGACTGGCTATATACATACATATATATATATATATACATATATATATATTTGTTTTCGTTAAGCAGTTGTACAAATAAGTTGCCATTCAACAAGGCAGTTTATGAATATAGTGCATCTTGATCACTGTCACCCTTTCAACATTTCCACTCACCCTTTACAATCCTTCCTTTTTCCCATTTTAATTTTTGTAGGATATATAGCACAATTTTGTGCACTTAACAAAACAGTTTATGTTTACAGTACATCTTGATCTATGTTAGCCCTTCAACATTTCCTACTCTCTTCAACCCACCCCCTTCCCTCATTTTCCCGAATTTCATGGTATATGCAATAAATTCTTGACTGATTCTCCCCACTTCCTCTCTTCCTTCCTGCACCCTTTTCCTCTTGGACCCATCCCTACTCTTGTATCTGCCATTTCCTGATACATCAAGTGAAGTGAGCCAGACATAGAAAAAACACTGGTTGCATGTTTTTCCTCATTCGCAGTAGCTAGAATGTGCTTATAAATCTGTAAGTAAACCCACTGGGTGGTATGCAAGTGGTTACAAATGAATTAACTAACGTGTAATAGACTCCAAGGAGAGCTCAAATAGTGTGATTCTTTAGAAAGACTAAGTCATAATTTTTTTTTTTGCCAGGCCTGGGGCTTTTAACAGGTCTGAGCGCTGTCCTTGAGCTTTCTCAAGGCTAGGGCTCCACCACTGGAGCTATAGCACCACTTTCAGCTTTATCTGTGTATGTGGTATTGAGGAATTGAACTCAGGGCTTCATGCATGCTAGGTAAGCACTCTATCACAAGGCCACACTCCATTTTTTTTTTTTTGCCAGTCCTGGGCTTGAGCTCAGGCCTTGAGCACTGTCCTTGGACTTTCTCAAGGCTAGCACTCTACCACTTGAGCCTCAGCACCACTTCTGGCTTTTTGCTATGTATGTGGGGTACCGAGGAATCGAACCCGGGTCTTCATGCATGCTAGGCAAGCACTCTATCACTAGGCCAAACTCCCAGCCCCCACACTCCATTTTTTTTTTTTTGCCAGTTCTGGGCCTTGTACTCAGGGCCCAAACACTGTCCTTGGGCTTTCTCAAGGCTAGCGCTCTGCCACTTGAGCCACAGGACCACCTCCGACTTTTTCTATATATATGGTACCATGGAATTAAACCTGGGTCTTTGTAGATACTAGGCAAACTACTACTAGCCCAAACTCCAGGCCTTTTTATTTTTTTAATGCCATACTCGGGCTTGTATTCAGGGGCTGGGTGCTATCCTTTAGTTTTTTCAGGCTGGCCTCCTACCACTTGAGCCACAGCTTCACTTCTGGAATTTTGGTAGATAACTGGAGATAAAAGACTCACAGATTTTCCTACCTGGACTGGCTTCAAACCACACTCCTCAGATCTCAGCCTAGTAAGAAGCCACTGGTACCCAGCTGTCTTCATTATTCTCAATCTCTGAATTTGTGAGTTAAAAGCTGTACGTTCTAGAGCTAACTACAAGATGTGTTCACTCCATCTGCCAGCTGGGAGCCTTGGGGAAATTTACTGGAACTTGTTCAACTTCAGTATCTTTTACTATCAGGAATCCATGGGAACCAGATAATGTAAACTCCACAGGCCACAGTGAAAACATGGAAAGTCCCGGAGGGCCCTGCACAAAGATAAGACATGATCTGATTTATTTTAAAAGGATCCATCTGGCTACAGAGGGCAGCTCTGAGAATACCTTAGAAATAGTGAAGAGATGTCAGTAGACTCAAGTGGACTGTTAACAGTGTAGCTACCAGTGGTATGTGACGGACTCTTTTTTCAAGGTAGAATCTTCACAGTTTTAACATGGACAGGTTGTAGGGAATTAAAGCAGATGAGGATAACGCCAAGGACGATTGCCCTAGCAACTGGGAGAACAGTTACAATGGAAAACATGGGTTGCAGGGGTTTGAGGGAAGATGGACAATTAGGCTTCAGATATACTGAATTTGATATAACCAGCAGGCATGGGGTGAAGGATGCTGTTAGAGAGCTGAAAATGTATTCAAGTCTGGACTTCAGGAGGGATGGCAAGAGATGTAAATCTGAAAGTCATCAGTATCCCCATGGTATTTAAAGTGTGAGACTAAGAGTTCCACTAGTGAGAAAGGGAAGGCATCCAGGATTGAGACTGGAGACCTTCTCCCATGAAAATGTTAGAAGAAAGAAGAAAAAACAGCTAAGGCAAGAACGATGGAATAACAAGAGAGGAAGGAGAAAGAAGCCATGATGTATTATCCTAGAAGGCAATTTCAGGATATTTGTTTATGTCATAAAGAAGGCTGTGAGCTATCTGCCAAATCATGAACACATTTGCAATTTTCTTTCCAGTTAACATACTATGCTAATGTTTGTTGCTGTGACAACATACCTGAGAGAAAACAACTTAAAAGGAAAGACTTACTTTTGTTCATAGATTCAGAGGTTTCAGCCCATGGTCACTTGGTTCCATTGTTTCTGGGCAATAATGAGACAGACATCATGACATGGTAGGGCAAGGCTACTTATGTCATGATGGACAGAAGTAGAGTTCCAAAAAGGAAAGAGCCAGAGACAAGCTACACACTTCCAAGCTATGCCACGCCCCTCAGCGGCCTACTTCCCCCAACTCCTCATTTCCACTACCTTCCAATACTGCCAGAATTAATCAAATAATAAGTCAAAGGATGAATCCACTGATTAATAAGCTGGAACTCTTGTGATCCAATTACTTTCCCCAAACTCCTTCTAGCTGCCAACCAAGACTACCAAGGAGCCTTTGGGGCTACTCTAGATCCAAATCAAGTTTAAAAAGAGACCCAATCTATTTACCATTGATGTTTGATTGTTCTGTTAAATTGTCAAGTTACTATGCTAGTGTGACTGAGGATAGCTGAGGGTCCTTGAAAAATAAAATTGTCCTGATGCTGCTGGAGTATTTCTCAGAAGTAATCTTTGGGGTAGCCAGGCATTGGTGGCTTATATCTGCCATTTTAGCTACTCTGGAGGCTGAGATCTGAGGATCACAATTTGAAGCCCACCCAGGCAGACAAATCTGTGAGGCTATTTATCTTGGCTTAGTGGTGGAGCACTGGCCTTGAGCCAAACAGGCAAGTGAAAGAACAGGTTCTGAATTCAAGCCCCAGTATTGGGACAAAAAAATAACCGCAGGAAAAATTATTAGCTAAAAAAGAGCTCTGGCCCACTTCCTATCACAGCCTCCCAATTGTATTTAAACAGGGCAAGGAAGAGTTAAGGGGAGCTTAGCCCAAGACATTCCAAAGGGATTTTCCTCAAAGCAAGGAGGAACAGAAAGCTATTCTGAGACAGAGAAGTGATGTGTTGAACACCAAGAATCAAGACAAAATGAATCCAATTCAGTAGGTGCACGGTATTAGCAAGGCTGAAAGGCACAATGAAGCAACAGCAGTTAACAGGAAGCTGACTTAGTCTCAAAAGTCACCAGCATGTAATAAGTAAATGCACAGTGGTACCTTGGGATGGAAAAAGGAAACAAAAGATTAAATCCGTGGTTACCTCATACAACATCAGCAAAACCCTATCAAAAAACAAATCGAAAGCTGGACACAAGGGGCTCATGATTGTAATCCTAATTTCTCAGGAGGCTGAGATTTGAGGATTGCTGTTCAAAGCCAGCCCAGGCAAGAAAAGTTCTCCAAAAGGCCGGAAGTGGCGCTGTGTGAGCATACAGAGGCTCAAGGACAATACCCAGGCCCTGAGCTTAAGCCCCAGGATCAGAAAAAACCAACAAACTAACCATGAAGTTTAATATACCAGTTTTAGTTTGTGCGTTTTTATGGTACCAGTACTGGGGGCTTATACTCAGGGTCTCCTGCTCTCACTTGGCTTTTTTCACTCAGGTCTCATGCTTTACCACTTAAACCACACCTTTACTTTCCAGCTTTTTGGTGGTTAATTAGCTTTGAATCATGATCCTCACATGTTCCAAGCCTTCCAAGTTGCTAGGATTATAGACATGAGCCACCAGTACCTGGTCAGTGTTGGTTTCATAATTTGATAATATACTATGGTGATGGTAATGGAAAACTTGGTGAATGGTATCTGAGAATTCTCTGTAATAATTTCTCTTAGGGCCAGGAGTTTGGCCTAGTGGTTAAAGTGCTTGCCTAGCATGCATGAAGACCCGGGTTCGATTCCTTGGTACCACATACATAGAAAAAAGCTGGAAGTGGTGCTGAGGCTCAAGTGCTCAGGCCCTGAGCTCAAGCCCAGGACTGGCCAAAAAAAAAATTTCTCTTAAATGTACAATCGTTCTTAGGCTGGGAATGTTTCATCTACTCAGAGATGTTTGACTGGTCAAGTTTATAAAAAAGGCAAAATCCCAGAAAGAATAAGTTATAGAGAATAATAATATAGACACCTATACTTCTGGGAGAAAATAACCTTCAAGTGAAAGAGTCAGAGGCAAAGGAAACACAATGATGGTGGGTCTATCCTTTTCATCAGAAATACTCAAAAGTCTTTCCAACTTCTATTTTCCACACCTCTTTTCATTTTTTTTACTGTGGTAAAATCTATATTATATAGCATTAACCATTTTAAGCAAATAATTCAGTTCATTATGGATGCATGTATAATACTGTACAACTATCACTACTATTCATTTTCCCTTTGTGGTCATTATAAGCAGTCCTCATTTCTTGCATACTTTATATGGTAAGACTTGGTCTAAATGAGTTAAATGAGTTAATGAATAAAGAAAATATTAAATGAGTATTTGTCAGACAAACACAAAAGTAATCTGAGATTCTAGGCATTTATACCCAAATCTTTCCTAAGTGAAAGGTAGGAAAACCAAGAGCTATTGAACCCACATGCTCGAAAAATCTCAAATGTTAAGAGAAATTAAGACTGTTTAAGAACACATGAACTGGGTGCTGGTGGCCATGCCTGCAATCCTAGCTACTTCAAGAGACTGAGATCTGAGGATCATGGTTTGAAGCCAGCCTGGGCAAGAAAGTCTGTGAGACTTTTATCTCCAGTTAGCAGAAAGTGCCAGATGTGGAGCTATGGTTCAAGTGGTAAAGTGCCAGCCTGAGTGGCCAAGCTAAGGGACAGCATCCAGGTGATGCTCCAGTACTGGCATGATAAATGCATGCAAGCACTTGTGCACGCAAACAAACACACACACACACATACACACAATTTAACAAGTGAGTACCTCTCATAATGACATTCTTTTTTCTTTTGCCCATGAGAAAGCAAGAAAGACAGAAAGACAGACAGACAGACAGAGAAAGAAAGAAAGAAAGAAAGAAAGAAAGAAAGAAAGAAAGAGAAAGAAAGAAAGAAAAAGAAAGAAAGGTCACATGCACTCAGAGAAGTGCCTGGAGATGCTCAATGTCATCTGCTAAGCATTGTGTGGTCCATCCACAAGAAGCCAGAGGGTCAGGGAGTCAAGCACAAGGGCTTGCAGTCAGTGACTTATAAATACTTAGTTGAAATATACACTCGAGATACTCTATGCTCATATAAAAATAAAGCAGTGTCCACCATCTTAGAACTATGTTCTGTCTTATTTTCCTTCATAGTCCTAGCAGACTTCTGTTCACATTCCTCCTAGAGCTACTGGGGAGGCTGGAGTCTGAGAAGAGAGACCCAAAGCTGGCTCAGGAAGGAAAGTCTGTGAGATCCTTATCTTCAATTAACCACCAAAAAGCTCACATGGTAAAATGTCAGCCTGAAGTGAAAAAGCCAAGCAAGGAGGAGAGGCGCAGGACAAGCACAAAAGAGGAGCATCTCATCTTCCTTCTCATCTCAGCATGTGAAGCAGGCAGGACTTGCCTCACCAGAGCCAGTCCCATGCTACTAAGACTTTCAGTCTTCAAAACTGTGAATTACATATACTTCTGTTCTTTATAAAGTATCCAGCATCAAATATTTGTTAGAGCAATGAAAAATAAATATAGAAGGATAATTGAATTAGTAAAAACAATGGTTAACTGTCATTACTAGGATTTCCTGGCTATAGTCACCAAATCTTCCATTTTTTTTTACAAGAAGTCATTAAATATCTTTTGCCACCAATCTTTGGCCTCTTTACAACACAAAACTCCCCCGTCAGCCACAGAAGATTAAATCCCAGGGCACAGACCACCTAATTTTATCAAAATTCAAATAACTATCCACAAACCTAATGCAAACAGTTTTTCAACTCTCTTAACTCAGCAGATTCAGAATTAACAACTGGTCAAGAAATTTACACTATTTCCCCCAATTCTGCTGTTCATCATGGCTGGCACATAACCCATATCTAAACCATGAAAACGGCCAAGTTCACAGAGTTAACATATACTCATTTCACTAAATACATGAAATAACTGCATACAAAAGAATTAAGCCTCTGGTGGTACATATCTGTATTGCCAGCTACTCAAGCAGCGATGCAGGAGGATTACACTTGAATGTCAGCCTGGGTGAAGTTAGCCTGAGATCTAAAAAACAAACTAACTGCACAAAGGCTGGGACTGTGGTTCAAGTGATAAATCATTTGCCTAACAAGGGTAAGGCCCTGAAACCAAATCCCAGTATTAACATCACCAAAAAAAATTGATTCCCAAATTCTTCTGACAATGCCAAGAAGCAAACTGATCATTTTATCTCATAGCTCAATCTAATCTGATGCTTTTATTTAATTTCATTTATTCTTTTTGGTTGGTCATGGGGCTTGAATTCTGGGCCTGAACGCTATTCTGACCTCTTCAGATTAAGGCTAACCTTCTACCACTTTGAGCCACAGCGCCACTTCCATTTGATGCTACTTTAAAAAAAATATTATACTCTTTTAAATAAATGTGCTAAAACTATTGTGCATATTAATTTTAAATAATAAGCATGCAATACACTTCAACAAATAATTCCATTAGAATACCTTAAAGACCAGATTCTAACAACTCTTTTTCTATAACACTTAAGCCTAACTAAATTTCAGTTATTAAAAAAAAAATAAAAACTAAAGAATGGGCAGATAGGCACCGGTGGCTCATGCCTGTAATCCTAGATACTCAGGAGGCTGAGATTTAAGAATTGTGGTCCAAAGCCAGACCAGTCAGGAAAATCAGTGAAACTCATGTCTCCAATTAACCATCAAAAAGCCAGAAGAAGAGGTGGAGAGGTTTAAGTGATAAAGCATAGCCTTGAGCAAAAAAAAAAAAAAAAAAACAAGCTCGGAAACAGGGTCCAGGCACTGAGTTCAAGCCCAAAGGCCAACATGGAATGTGGAAAGAGAAGAGAGGGAAGGAGACAGGAGGAAGTGGAGAAAGGGAGGGCGGAGAGAAGAGAGGGGAAAAGAGGGAATATGCAGCCTCATGGGTAAGGTTAGTTCTGCTTTATTTTGTTTTTTGTTTTTTTTTATAATTTTTTTATTGTAATTAATAAAAGGGTTACATGATATTTGCCAGATAGAAGGTGCATTAATTCACATACACTGATACTCTTTCACATGTCTTGGTACCCATCACCCTCCCCCCCCCCACCACCCACCCTCCGTCTTAGTTTTCCTCCTTCCCTATCAAATTTCAAATAACCAAATACAAATAAATTCAATATATCAGATAACAAAGTGAGATACTGTAACAGCTTTATTTTGAAGTAATCCTAAGAGCAACAAACAAATTTAGATTACTAGAAACTTCCCCAACTAGAAAATACCAAATGTCAGTTAACAGAAAAAAATGATCTCTGGGATCAGGAAGAAATCTTGAGGGTTTTTTTTATCCTTTCAAAGTAATCACAGAATAATCAGAATGACTTTTTTTTTTTGGTAGGTTGTGGGGCTTGAACTCTGGGCCTGGGAGTTGTCCCTGAGCTCTTCAGCTCAAGGCTACCATCCTACCCCTTGAGACACAGTGCCACTTCCAGTTTTCTAGTGGTTAACTGGAGATAAGAGTCTCAGGTCCTTTTGTGTCTGGGTTGGCTTTGAACTGCGGTCCTCAGATCTCAGCCTGCTGAGTAGCTAGAATTATAGGCATGAGCCACTGGCACCCCACTCTTTTTGTTTCTTTAAGAAATACTAGGGCCAGGTTCTGGTGATTCATGCCTGCAATCCTAGCTACTCAGGAGAATAAGACCTCAAAACTGTAGTTCAAAGTCAGCCCAGGCAGTAAAGTCCAAGACTCTTGTTGCCAATTAACTACCAGAAAACCAAAATAGAGATTTTAGCCTTGAGCAACAAAGCTCAGGTACAGAGTACCCAGGTCCTGAATTCAAGCCCCATGATCAACAACAAAAAAGAAATACTAGGGTCAGAAATGAACAAGAAAACATAGTTGAAAGGGAAGGTAAACCACATAAGAACACAAGTGCTATACTGTGAGAGTTCAATTATTTCCAGGGCCGGAGATCAGGAAAAATTTTTAAGGAACATGTGACTTAAGTCATTGAGGCTATGTGGAAATTAATCATGAGACAATGATTAATTGTCACTGTAGAAACTGAGAACAGAAATTTATTAAGGGGAACTAAGCATGAGCTCTTAGATGGAAAAATAATGAACAGGTCAATTTAGCAAAAGGTTCATGAAGACTAGGGTTACTTGTTACACAGCAGGATTGGTAATCATGAACTAACAGAGACATGAGTGCTTTATTTTACTATTAGAATGACTACGTGGTGGAGAACTCTTTGGAACAGAGGTTGTAGAGAAGGATAAATAACTCTGACAAAGGCGAACCACAGGCAGTGCTGGACAGAAGATGCTAATACCAAAGCACACGAGGAAGGAAGAGTATTTTAGGGGAGGAGGGGTGAGAATGTAGACATTTTTGGTGTTTGTCATCCCTGAAACTGGTGGTGATTGTGAGGAAGGAAGCGAACTATTGCTTCAGAAGGTGATATCAGAACAATAGGAAAAAGATTTATCAAAATTTGTATCATCCTTTGCACAATGAACCTTATGTACAAAAATAAAATGAGAGCTAAATTTCCCTTTATGGTGAAGATTAAAAAATACTTGAAGCCAAACCCAGGGCTTGTGCTTGTAATAGGGTACAAGGGAGGCAATGATGGGGAACTCATAGCTCAACACAAGCCCAGTGAAAGATCATAAGGTTCCCTGGGTGCCGTGGCTCAAGGCCTGGGCAGGAAACTCTGTGAGACTCTTATCGCCAACTAGCCAGAAAAAAAAAAGTAGAGGTGTGGATCAAGTAGTGGAGTGCGTGTCTTGAGCATTAAAGCTGGGCAACAACATCCAGGCCTAAGTTCAAGCTCCAGCTCTGGCGCACAATAAAAAGAAGTTCACAAAGATTCCATTTCAACCAATGGCTGGGCATGGTGACATACACATACACACACACACACACCCCTGCACACACACACACACACACACACACACACACACACACACACACCACACACATCACACACCACACACACACACACCACACACACACACACCACACACACACACACACACACACTCACACACACACACACACACACACCACACACATCACACACCACACACACACACACACCACACACACACACACCACACACACACACACACACACACTCACACACACACCACACACACACACACCACACACACCCCTGCACACACACACACACCACACACACACACACACACACACACACACACACACACACACACACACACACACACACACACACACGCCCCTGCTACCCCAAGCTGGAGGAAAGCACATGGCTGGGTGCAGGCATGTATCAGAGACATGTTAGCCCAGAGATAAAGGAATGGACAAAGGGGAGAGCAAAGTTCTATCTTGAAAGCAGGCTATACAAAAAGATTCTGGCAGACTGGTTCAATGGTAGCAAACACAAGGCACTGAGTTCACACACTACCAAAATAATAATAATAATAGCAATAATAAATATTTGAGCCGGTATGGTAGTACAACCTATAATCCCAATATTTTGAGAGGAGCAGGAAGACTGCAAGTTCAAGGCCAGCCTGGGCAACATAACAAATTTTTGTTTCATAAAAACAAAAACAAAAACAAAAAAAATGAGATAAAAGAATCAAGCAAATTCCAGTGTATCTTTAACGGAAGAATCGGACTACAGATTTCACAGGAACTGAGAGAGGAAGCAGGAAAAAGAATGAACCCCTTCCTTCACTGTCCTTTCTTTTGATTTTTTTCCCTTCCCCTTTCACCAACAGACATTTGTCACTTTTTTGAAAAGGGTTTGGTATCTATAGAAACATTCTGAAAATGACACAGCAAGATGTGCCAACGACACTGTCACCACAGTACTCTCGAGATGCTGTATACAGCTTGGGCGTCTGTCACCAGAGGTGTCTAACATTCTATAGTGTTACTTGGATTCTAGAAAAATCTTGCCACATCCTGTCTTGGGGTTTACTGTTAAGAGCTGGCTCCCTGGTAGATCAACCCTGTGCCTGTTCACTGCAAGGAGATCACTGTTGGCCTTACAAGGTCAAGTGGAAGACACAGTGATGCAAATGTTTCCTGTAGTAATATAGTCAGGAAAGATGGCAGCTCCAGCCAGCTACGTTACAAGAAAGAGGAGAGCAGCCTATAGAAAGGAGTTGGGGACCAGTTCTGCGCTCCCAAACCCCACAGGCACCAACTCTATTCTGAATGAAGTAGGAAGAAATAATGTTAATAATACATAATGAAATGGGCATAATGAGGAGGTCAAGGATAGTAAGGGAAGACAAATGGCAAGCTAATACAGTCACAATAGTCAACGTACATTTGAAAGGAGAGGTGGGGTTGGGAGAGATGAGAGAGAGAATGATGAAAAGACATGACCATTGATCAACATTACTGTAGTCAACTGGGAAGTGGTAGCTCACACCTAAGATCCTAGCTACTCAGGAGGTAGAGAGCTCAAAAACAGTTTAAAGGCAGCCAGAACAGGAAATTCCATGGGACTTGTATCTCCAATTGACCACCAAAAACAATAGCTGGAAGTGGTGTAAGTGGTAGAGTGCTAGCCTTGAGCAAACATTCTAAGGGATAGCACTCAGGCCCCACGTTCAAGCCCTAAGTACAAGGAGGTTGGAGGTGGAGAACGAGAGTAGAAAACCTTAATTTCAACAAATAATAACCACCAAACAACCATTATGAGGATATAATGGGAATCAATTATAATACTCAACACATACAGGCATGAAGTAAGGAGCTCTCAGACACTCACAAGCAGGTGTTGTATGAATATGAGTTTCTAATTTGGTTTTGAAAGTCTTTGTAGCCATTTTAAGTTTCAACTTGTGGTCGATGAATAGGCAGCAAATGAAAGATGCACTTCACTAAATCATATTTATAGCATTTGCTCTTTGAAAATGGTTCCATCTTTCAACCATTTAAAATATTACAGAAAACAGTTGGGTGGATTATAGAAAGTCATTATAACAAACTCTCAAGAACATTTACAACCCTAATAATGTCTTTATAGGCATCTCAAAATTGTTCCTCACCTGCTTCTGCATTCATATCTAAAAACATAAAATTGAATTAGTCCCAGTCATTTCCAGAATCCACCACTGCTAATCGCTCTTTACATGTCCTTCAGCTTAAAATGTACTACCTGAGTTCTCTCTGCTTTACAAAGAGAATATATATATATATATATGTATAAAGATATTACCAGGAAGATTTAAAGATGCTGAGTTGCATGTGAAGTAAACATATAAATGTGAAAATCTAATCTACTTTAATAATGTACAACTAAGTTACCAATGCTATGTAGGAATGCCCCTCAAAAACATATCTAAAGTAGCCCTATGGTCTCCCTTCAATGACACAGGCTAAGTCTTCTTAAAGTCTGCTCACATCTAGCTACTCAGGAAGCTGAGTTTGAAGCTCTAGCTGGGGCAAGCAGCTCTAATTAACCACCAAAAAGCTGGAAGTGGAGATGTGGATCAAGTGTAGACAGAGTACCAGCCTTGAGTGAAAGAGAGACAATGCTTACACATCCAGGAAGGGAGAGAGGGAGGGAGGGAGGGAGGGGAGGAGGGGAAGGAAGGGGAGAGGAGGAGAAAGGGATAGGGGGAGAGGGAAGGGAACCTTTATTTCATGTATGTACAAATACAGACACTATATGGTTTTATAGTTTGAGTGAATTTTAAGATCAGCAGAAAAATTTCTAAGAATTTCAGTGCTTCAGTTTCTGTGTGATTACTCTGCCATCTCAAAATACTTCTGGAGCAAGATGTAAACGACCAGTATGCTAATTCTGTCTCAGAGACAACAAACAATAAAAACAAACAATAATACCCAATGAAGACCTGGGAAATCAAGGCCAGTTAGGAGACTAGAAAATGCACTCACAACACAAGGCAAGCCCATCTTGCTGCTTTCTCCACTGGGATGTGGGTGAGTTTGGAGGCAGGAATAAGAGAACTGGACATGCCATTCAGGGGCATGGGTTAGAGAAAGTCACTGTTCCCCCAGGAGAATGTGACATAGCAGATCACAAAGTGTAAACACAATAATTAGCAGGGAATTCTGTGACCTCTACACACCACGAAAGGGTGTGACTCCAGGGCGAGTAGGGAAGGAATAAATTAGTCTAGGTGGTGCTGGACAGCTCAGCTCTGGGAGGGGTTTGAGGGAGATGGCAGCCTGGGAGCTAATCAAATTTTCCACACACCCAAGGAAGCTGCAGGAAAACTGAAAGATGCTGCGGCGCTAGGGACAGCTGTGAGACAAGAGTGGGTGCTCTTCCTATTTCTAAATCCAAAATAATGACTCCACACTAAACACACACCTGCGTATTCCCTGCTCTGATTTAAGAAGCTAGCCTGGCAGCTACCTCTTTCTCTTTCCTGCTCTCTGGGAATAGCTGGCTGCAGGGTTTCTTCACAGTACCGCGTGTCAATCACTGCTAACCAGTGTGATTCCGACAATCAGAGTGCCCCAGGCTGCTCCCCCACCTTGCGATCAAGCATTTTCTAGGGCACATCCCGGTAGGCGCCTCCAGCCCCTGTGTATTTCCCTTAATTATGAAGCTTCTTTCCAGCAGACCTATAATTCTCCCCAGAGTCAAAGTAATTGGTAAAAAATTAGATATCAAGAGACACAAGTCCACTTAAAGAGGACACTTTTGACTGCAATTTTTTTAAAGAATTTTCTTTTTAGTTCCAATATAATTTTGCACTTTTCCAATTTTGCCCTTTTCAAATGCCAAAGAAAATATATGTGTTATCTCAGGGACTAAAAAAAAAAAAGAAGAAAAAAAAAGGCGATGTAATGCATTTCTACTTCGCTGAAGGTCCACAAAGATTTTCTTCCCTTTGAAGGACATTCTTTGGCTGCTACTTAAGAAGAAAAGGGAGAGTACAAATAGCTTACATCTACTTGTGTGGCAAATCACCGTTATTCTAAAATGAAAAGAGTGTGTGTGTGTGTGTGTGTGTGTGTGTGCTTGTGCATCCATGTGTGTTGTGTAAATGTGTATGTGTTCTGTGGGGATCTGGCTGTGTGGATTCATTATCAATATGTACTTTCTATATTGGCAAGTAAGTAAACTAAAGAAAAATATCAGCTTGAAATGAATTTGTAATAAATTTTCCAAGTGTTTTTTTCTTTTTAATTTGACTCCATTCAGGAAAACTGCATTGAGCAATACATAGCAGCGCTCCAAGTAAGTAATCAGATCCCAAATTTGAAAGCTTTAGCAAGGAGGTAGAGGCGGCTGATGTAGCACCCACCGTCCCACGGGAATTTGGAAGTCTGCTGATTGCACTGTGTGCAAGGGAGAATAACCCACTCAAAAGATACATGACTAGCCAGGGTTAGGGGTAGAGGGTGTGTGGAGGGGAGAGGCAGGGTTTACATCTGTAATCCTAGCTACTTAGAGGCTGAGAATGGGAAGACAGCAGGTCAAAGCCAGCCTGGACAGAAAAGTTCATGAGCTCCCTTCTCAATCCACAGCTGGTTACAGTGGCACACATTTTTTTTTTATCCTATCTGCATAGGCCATCCAAGAAAGGAAAGTCTGCACGACTCCCTCTCAAGGGAAAGACGCAGGGTACGGTTGCATGCACCTGTCCTCTCAGCATGGATGGGAAGCCTAATCCAGGTGAGTCACGGTCCAGACATGTGCTCAGTAGGAAGCAAGACCCTACCTCGAAGATAACTAGCATGGTGTGACAAATCCAGGTGGACAAATCTTGTATCTCTAATTCACCAGCAAAAGCCAGAACTAGAAGTATAGTTCAAGTGGCAGAGCACCAACTACTAGTGGAAAAAGCCAGGGAAGCAGGAGAGGCCCTGAATTCAAGCCTTAATACTAGCATGTGCACACACGCGCACACACACTCCCAAGTGCCCACTAAGCCAGCAAGAGGCTCAGTTCAAGCCCCAGGACTGCTGAGCAATAACAACAAAGCACATGGTTAATTCCACTAAGGTGAACATACACGAAACTGTGAGCAGTAGAACTGGCAACATGGGAGAGAGCAAAGGAAGGGATGACATTGTCCAAAAAGAAATCACCTGACTCAGGAAGCAATAACCCTTCTCTGTATCACCTTTATCATAATAATAATATCCTTTTTTGTCAGTTGTGGGACTTAAACTCTGGGCCTGAGCTTTTCAGCTCAATGCTACCGCCCTACCCATTGAGAAGCAGCACCACTTCCAGTTTTCTGGTGGTTAATTGGAGATTAAGAGTCTCATGGACTTTAGTGCCTGGGCTGACTTTGAACCTCGATCCTCAGATCTCAGCCTCCTGAGTAGCTAGGATTATAGGTGTCAGCTACTGCCCTCAGCCAATAATAGTAATATTAAAAAATATCTAGCCACCCATGGCAGGTCAGGGCAAGGCAGAGCCAGGCAGTGAGTTTCCTCTCCGGGAGGGTGGCCCTGGGTTTGCAGATTGCAAGCCCTATTTTAGATGGAAGTCAGGCTCATCAGGAGCTTAGATTCTGCTCCAGAGGAGAAAATAGGGGCAATGGCAGAGCACTCTCTTGAGAGATTTGCTTTCCTGGAAATAAGGCAATAAAAAGCCAAAAAAACTGTCTCTTGCTATTACTTGGGTCTGGGTGGCCAGCGCTGACTCATGTACTAACTGTACTGCCCGTAAGTACTAAGGACGGCAGCTTGATGATAGAGACGAAGGAACATGTCCTCAGACTCTGGCCACCACTGTATCTTCTCAAAAGATTCTGTAGAGGAGGGGCCGGGAGTTTGGCCTAGTGGTTAAAGTGCTTGCCTAGCATGCATGAAGACCCGGGTTCGATTCCTCGGTACCACATACATAGAAAAAAGCCGGAAGTGGTGCTGAGGCTCAAGTGGTAGAGCTCTAGCCTTGAGAAAGTCCAAGGACAGTGCTCAGGCCCTGAGCTCAAGCCCAGGACTGGCAAAAAAATAAAAAAAAATTCTGTAGAGGAATCTGGTATAAAATGAGGATGCCACATCCTTAGCTCCACACAATCTAAGCCTCATGCCAGCTCCAGGACCCAAGCCACTACATTTCTTCCCTCTCTTCCCCTACTGATCCCCCAGATCCAAAGCTCCAGGAACTCCACAGTCTGTGTTCTTCTCTTCCTGTTCAAATCATCCATTCCAGAGCCATAGCCAAGTGAGTCATGGGGCCCTTTCCCAAAACTCTACATTAACAAGTTCCTCTTAGAGATGTAAGCCACTACCTACAGTCTAGTTGGGTGAGGCCATAACCTGTATCTATATATACAGCCCCTTGGCAGATAAATATCTTCATATTTGGGGCTCCTTAGAGTATACCTGATCATAGAAAAATCACATAATACACTCATCTTAGAAAAATGAAACTAGGCTGGATGCACGTGGCTCAGGAGACAGATCTGAGGATTATAGTTCAAAGCCAGCCAGGGCAATAAAGTCTGTGAGACTATTATCTCCAATTAACCACCAAAGAGCTCCAAGTAGACCTGTGGTTCAAATGGTATAGGGCCAGCCGTGAGCTAGGAAAGCTTAGGGAGAATGTTAGTTTGCTAGGTCCCATGTTCAAGCTCTAGTATAAGAGGAAGGAAGGAAGGAAGGAAGGAAGGAAGGAAGGAAGGAAGGAAGGAAGGAAGGAAGGAAGGAAGGAAGGACGGACATGTTCCACTTAAAACAATGCCATCATTCCATTCCACATGCAGATGGGCCCTGAGTAGCCTCAAGAAGGTAGAGTGGAGTTCCTGGTCTCATCTCAGTTTCTGAGGATGTCTCCCTAGAGGCAAGCATCCTGGTGCCCTACCTGGGACTTCAGAGAACACTTGCTATACACCTAAACCACCTTCGTTTCCTAAGGAGTTTCTCATTCCAAGTAGAAATCTCATCTAATCCTGAAGGAAAGCATGCCCTGGTCAGGCAGGTCATGGTGTCATTTCATGACTACTTAGAAACCATTTCCAAAGGCAACTTGGATTAAATGCCTTTTCCACCATCTGCACTAGCTATAATGATATATGCCCCATCTCGTAGGCCAAAAGGTACCTAATCAGTATGTGCAGAGTTCTCAAGTCTCCTGGTCCCTACACCATGCCAGAAGACCTGGACCCAAGTGGCTTCAGGCCATTAGTGATGGAAAAAATACATTAATGAAATTGAACGGGCTTGAAACAAACTCTGTGGGAACAAGTCAATGGTTGAGAGGCATTGCAATTAGAGCACTTTGAACATCCATCTAAAATCGTAAATCCAACTAGAATTAAATTCACATACATAAAAACATCACAAGTGACATTTTAATAACTGACTTCTGTTAACAATCAAATTTTGAGAATTTTTGGGCAATTCATTCTAAGGGAAACTACCTGGAGGGAAAAATGAAGGCTAACTTAATATTATACTTAGAATTTCAAGTGAATATTTCTATACTGTCTGTTAAAAATCACTAAGATCCAAAGAAAGGGCTGAAGAAAGGAAAAGTACAAACTTTTCCCATTTATTCACTCAGTACTATTCATATTCAGTCATTCACTGAGTCAGTCTTCAAAGAGACTCAATTTGATACACTTAAAAATTCAGAACCATTCATGGAAAGATGTGCTGTTAAGTTTTGCTATCTTCAAATGGAATGGCTGTTAACAGAACTTTTTTCCCAAAGGAAAGATTCAGTCAGGTTTCATGGATGTAAGTGAAATTTGCCAAAACTGAGTTCAGAGGGTTGTTACTACTCTGCCTTCGGGATGATTTACTTTCAATGACACAGGCTGACAATGGCCAATTACGACCAAAGACATTTCATTATACAACTTCAACAGGCTCCTCTCACTTCCTTCTTATAACTGCTAGTTTCGTCCAAAAACAAATGAGGTTCAAGTGAAAGGCTACTTTCTTCTTAAGACATTTCTTTGGTTTCTTTATCTTTACATCTCCTGTAGTCCCAAAGGTCTTATGGCACAAGATTCCTGACTCTTGAGCTCATGGGAGTTTTTTCAATTAGACTATAGGTCCCCAGAAGGAAGGTGCTATGCCCAACTGAGCCCCTGCCACCTCACCCTCTATCCTTCCACCAAGTACAGTCCCTAGCACAATAACCCTCCAAAAAGCCCAGGCATACCTCTTTCTAGTGTGCTTCAAAGACATTGCATGCTTTACAAATGGCCAGTTTGTAACAACCTTGTATAGACAGTTTTTATCTGTGCCATTTTCCTAACAGCTCCAATCATCATTATCTTTTATCAATAAAGATTTTTATATTATTTTTTGGTAGTACAGGGTTTAAAACTTGGGTCCTTGTGTCAGCTAGGCAGGCAATCTACTACTCAGCTTTGTTTCCCCCTGTTTTTGAGATAAGATCTCACTTCCTGCCAGGCACATACCTGAACCACAATCTGCCTATTTTAGGCTTTCTGCCTGGCTGGGATAACAGAGATGCACCACCACATAAGCTCCTCCACTGAGATAGGGGTCTCTCAAGAGTTGAGTTTTCTGCCCTGACTGGTCTAATACCAGTCCTTCTAATCTTAATCTCTCATATTGCTTATGATAACAGGTGTACATTACTGCAACCCAGCTATGAGAAGGGGGTGCATAATTTTGGTGGCCATTCTGGCTTTGACCCGAAATTGTCCCATTTTCAGACTTTTAAGTAGCATGCATTATAGGTGTCTGCTACTAGATCTAGCAACAGAGTATTTTTAAACTAAAGTATGTGCATTGTTATTTAAAAATGTGACGTTAATCCATACATCATAAACGTAATACAGTATAAATACAACCATGGTATTAGTGTGGCTATGTAGGTTCAATAGATGTCTGTTAATGACTGAGTGAATGGAATAAATGTGAACTTGAATAGTTCTATTCCTAGCTAAGCACTGGTGACACTGGCCTGTAACCCTAGCTACTCAGGAGGCTGAGATCTGAGGATCATAGTTGGAAGCCAGTGCGGGTAGGAAAGTCCATAAGACACTTATCTCCACTTGACTGCCAAAAAGCCAGAAGTTGCACTGTGCCTTCAGTGGTAGTGTACTCTCCTTGAGCACAAAAGCTCAGGAAAGATACCCAGACCCTGAGTTCAAGTCCCAGAGCCAGCACATTAAAAAAAGAAAAGTTCTATTCTTTCTCCTGGTGTTTGGCATAGCCCAAAGTCCAGTTATTTACTAAAAACCTGATTTTCACCTTCTAAAAAATTAAATTTAAATTATTAGTTATTTTTGCAGTAGTAATGATTGAACTCAGGGTCTCATGATTGCTGAGCAAGCATTTAACATTTAACTCACATTCCAGAGGTTTTTTTAATTTTTCTTTTTTTTGTTTCATTTTTTGTGTCTTAGTTTATTATCCAACTAATTTTGCCAGAACTGCAATCCACTTATCTAGCTCATGAGTCGCTGGAATTATGAACCTGCACCACTAAACCTGGCATGTATTCACCTTTTAAATATCAAAGTTTAAGAAAAACATTCCATGGTGCTATCTGCTAATGAGCTTTATTTGGACAAATAATATTGGAGAAAGTTTAGCTAAATTTCATTCAATGTTCTTGGAAAATATTAACAAGGCATTTTACTCCCTTTTTGAGAGCTTAATAATTTAATGCAAAGCATCTATAGTTGTCAGAACACTGGCAGTCTGTGAAAAATATCATGCTAACTGTCTAGATTAAAAATTAATCATCTGTTTCCTTTGCCTTGTTTTATTAAACTCCCCACTGTATTTTTTTTACAAGTTCAATGGTTTTTGCTGTCATACTTTTAGCTGTTTGTGGGTCTTTCCCTCAAAATGCAAAAACACAAGGTTACTGCACTGGCTAGAATAGAAAATACCTGTACTTTATGAGGTTGTTTTTTTTTTCTTTTGGTTGTTTGACTTTTTGTTTTGTTGATACTGGGGCTTGAACTCAGGACCCGAGTGCTGTACATGAGCTTTTTCACTCCAGGCCAGTACTCTACTACTTGAGCCACAGCTCCACTTTCAGCTTTATGGTGGTTAGTTAATTGGATAGAGACTCACCGACACTCCTTCCCAGGCTGGCTTCTAACCACAATCCTCCCGAGTAAGTAGGATTAGAGGCGTGAGCCACAGATGCCCTGCTTGAAAGTTTTAAAATGATTCTTCTTTCAACCATTACTACTGGTCACATCTGATATTGTGGGGAATTAAAGTGGGGGAAGATTCTTTGACCACTGTTTGTTTTATATGGAAAATTTTCAAGCTATTGTAAGAAGGAAGGCAAAGAGGGGGACAGAGGGTCAGTATAAACTTGAAGTGCTTTCTCTATGTCTACTCTTCAAGGAGTTGGAATGTTCACTCAAGTCATCCCAGTGGCTTAGGCAACCTGGAGCTCAGTGAGTGAACCCCAAGCCAAGGAGAGTGCCATCTTTTCTGTTGCAAATTCTCCTGCACACTAGTGGTCCTGTTAAGAGTTTTACCAATTTTCCTCCTCTAGGCATCTGATTTGCTCATACCTTGTGCTTAGTAGAAGGGAAATCCCCTTCTGCTACCTCCCCAAGTCCTACAACACATTATCCCCATAGTGGGCTTTCTTCTTCTTGCAGAGAGAGAGGTGCCTCCTCATCCACCCAGCTCACCAGACAACTTAGTACCAATTAGAAAATAGGAGGCCTGAAAAAATTGTTCCTCTCTCACCTCTCCTAGTACTTAAAGCTCTCCTCAGGAGCAGAATGATAACCCCAAATAGCATTGCTGGGTGTCCATCCCAACACCAGATGATAAGCAATCAGTTAGGTCCTCTGTGGCCTTGCTTCTCAGGCTTGGTCCACAGATGAGCAGCATCAGCATCATCTGGGAGCACGCTAGAGATGCAGCAGCCTCATCACTCCAGACTCGCTGGATCAGACTCAGCTCTTTTACGACAGCCTCGGGATCTTCACAGAAGCTGGTAAGACACATTAGCTGGAGGAGCGTCACCCCATAGCTGGGGATGTACTTATAATGTACTGACTGACTGCATGCCAAGTCTTTTAAACATTAAGGCCAAGAAACAATCTGAGGAGTGGGATCCCTAGAGGGAATCCTCCTGACCCTGCCTAGGGGATCTACCCAGCACAGAGTAACCTGGTACTTCCTCTTATTTCAAGGCTGTTGACTAGTAAAATGAGTGCAAGATTGAACAACAAAAGTATTACCTTATCAAAGATATCCTAATCAGGTGCTGGTGCCTCATACCTGTAACCCTATTTACTCAGGAGGCTAAGATCCGAGAATCATGGTTCAAAGTCAGCCTGGGCAAGAAAGACCATGATCCTCTTATCTTCAATTAACAGCCAGAGAACCAGAAGTAGAGCTGTGGCTCAATTAACCTTGAGTAAAAAACAGCTTAGGGGCAGTGTCCAGCCTCTGAGTTCAAGCCTAGAATCAGCAGGAAAGAAAAATTCAATCTGTAAGAATTGTGGGGAGCCAGGCACTGGTGACTCATGCCTATATTCCCAGATACTCAGATTAAGACCTAAGAATCACAGTTTGAAGCCAGCCCGGGCAGGAAGGTCTGTGAGACTCTTCTTTCCACTAAACTACCAAGAAAAAGCCATAAGTGGCACTGTGGCTCAAGAGGTAGAGAGCTAGCCTCAAGCACAAAGAGGCTCAGGGACAGTACCTAGGTCATGAGTTCAAGCCCCAGGATGGGGAAAAAAAAGTGTTACACTTCCTGGGCGCCAAATCAGAGCAATGCTTGCTGCCATCTGTCTGACCATGACAAATAACCTGATCCTGTTCAATGAAGATAACAATGCCAATGTGCAGCTGATGCCAAAGGAGAAATGATGTTTGTGATACCTGACCTGAGTGCTAGTGTGAGCTACCAGCGTGATCTACACCCAGTGTCATTAAACTACTGCAGCCCCCAGATTATGTCCTCTCCTGATCAACATAGTGATCCACAGGCAAAGGAAATAAAGAATCCAATATGCATTCAAGGTAGACCTGAAGCCTCATGGCAACCTACAAAGTATATTGCCTCTGTTTTTTACAAGACAGATTCATGACCTCTCCTTCAAGTCCAGACCCTGGTCAACCACAAAAATAAAGAGAAGCCCATCATCATCAAACAGTCTGTCACCTTGCCATTGTCCTTTGGGATCCCAAAGGGACTTTTACAAAGGTAGGAGGAGAGGCAGTTGTCCCACAAAAGCTCTCATTAAAACATGTTCCAGTGCTCACTTTGGCAGCACATATACTAAAATTGGAAGGATACAGAGATTAGCATGGCCAAGGACGACATGCAAATTCGTGATCCATTCCATATTAAAACAAAAAAACCACGTTTCATGTCATTCCTTCCATAACAGAGGGCCAAAGGACAGGTCTGATTTCCTTTCCCAAACTTAATTTCAATTCTTACTCTTCTGGTGACAGCAAAGATATATTCTGCTTCCTGGTCCATCCTTTGTCATTAAAAATTAATATTGCTCCCTGTGAAAGATTAATCCCACCTCTTCTCCTAATGAGACCAAATCAGAATGTAAGAGTAAAAAGTCATTGTTCCTTTGAGTCTGGCTTACTTCACTTAATATGATTTTTTCTAAGTCTTTCCATTTCCTTACACATGGGGTGATGTCATTCTTTCTGACAGCAGCATAGAATTCCATGTGTATAAATACCACATCTTGTTGATCCACTCATCAACTGAGGGACATCTGGGTTGGTTCCATATCTTTGCTATGGTAAATAGTGCTGCAATGAACATCGTTGTGCTAGTGGATTTAGTCTGTCCTTGTTTCTGGACAATTGGGTAAATGCCTAGTAGTGGAATTGCTGGGTCTTAGGGGAGCTCTATGTTTAGTCTTTAGAGGAACTGCCATACTGCTTTCCATAGTGGTTGAACGAGTTTGCACTCCCACCAACAGTGTGGTAGTGATCCCTCCTGGCCACATACCCTCTAGCATCTGTTGTTATCAGTTTTCTTGATCCTGGCCATTCTAACTGGAGTGAGGTGGGATCTTAGTGTTGTTTTGATTTGCATTTCTTTTATGATCAGAGATGTTGAGCATTTCTTCATATGTCTATAGGCTCAATGGTTTCCCTCATTTGTCATAATCAGTAGAAACCTTGGGCTCTTCGAGCAGAGATTTGCCATAGAGCAAACCCAGATACATAAGGCCATACAGTATGATGCTAAATGAAAGGACCTCTAGGATATAGAAACAAAAGCCCTATAATGAGTGATTGTTGTCCTTAATGTACTGTTATCTCTCATTTCTTTTGCTGTCCCTTGGTTATCTCATATTTTTATAGTATTTCACTTTGTTATCTAATATATTGGGTATATGCGTATTTGGTTATTTGAAATTGGATAGCAAAGGGGGGAAAACAAGATGGGGTGGGAGTGGGGGGGAGGGAAATGGGGACCAAGACATGAGAAAGGGTATCAATGTATGTGAAGTATTGTACCTTCTATCTGGTGAATGTAATGTAACCCTTCTATTAATGACAATAAAAAATATATGAAAAAGAGTAAAAAGTCAATTGGACAAATCAAGATGAAAAACATCATCAAAGCCTAGGAAATCAAAATCAAGACCCCATTAATGTTAGTGTTTGATTTGAGTAGTGTTTTCCTCTCAGAGACAGGCCATTAACAGAACTCATACTGGTTTTGAAATTTTAAGGTATGTCTAGAACTTGGAGGAAGATATAAAATCTGAATATAGCCTTAATAAAACCATGGTGATATCTGATCTTAGGGGTATACACCTATAATCCTGACTTTAGAATCTTAGCTGTTTGGTAAAGAAAGGAGGATGGTGGTCCAAGCTAATCCAGAAATAAAGTGAGAGACCCAATCTGAAACACAACTAAAAGCTGAAGGATCCAGGCATCTGTGGTCCACACCTGCAATTCTAACTACTCAGGAAGCTGAGATGTGAGGATTGAGGCTCGAAGCTGACACATACAGGTAAGTCCATGAGATTTTCACCTTTAGTTAACCATTCAAAAGCAAGAAATGAAACTGTGGCTCAAGTGGGATCCCACAGTCCTTGAGCAAAGGCCAACCAAGAACATGAGGCCCTGAGTTCCACTCCCAACAGTGGTATGCATATACATGCATGCACGCATCCATACACATGCATCCATACACACACATACACACAAGCAAAAGGCCTTTTGGAGACACGGCTAAAGCAACAGAATGTTTGCCTAGAAAGCACAGGGCCCTGAGTTCAATTCCTAGTACCACCTAAACAAACCAACCAAACAGAACCATAGTGTTTTCTAGCCAGATGAATAGGAATTACTCCATTTTCACTAGCTGGTACCACTGGCAGAAGTACTTCCTCAGAGGAGACATTTGCCCAGGTGAGTTACTACAATAAATCAAAGTGGGGTAGAAAATAGAACTCTCTACCTCAAGTTGGCTATGGCATTTGATTTTCACGGCAGGATACTGCACAACTCCTCTCTGGTTGTTCAGCCTTTCTGGCCCCTGTCAGAGGGGCCAAGGGCCCTGGGGAAGAGCACACACACTTACCCCATCTCCTCCCTTCCCCTCCTCCATCCAGCAACCTCAGGCTCCTTACCTGTCGGTCTTCTTGACCAAGATGGCTCTGAAGATGTGCTCGAGGGGCATCTTGTCCCGCATGCATGTCGGCTGCACGAAAGGGTGCAGGGCAGCCAGGGAGAAGCCCTGCTGGTACAGCTCCAGGAGCTGGGTGGGCAGGTCCCGCAGGGAGCTCAGCCTCACTGCCGAGGACCTGGGGAGCTCCGCTGGAGAGGAAAGGAGAGGAGAGACCATCACACACTTGATCGACCGCCTTCCAGCCTGCCCACGTCCCTCTCCCCTCACCTGGGGAGGACCCTCTGGGTCTCCACTACTTACAAGGAGACTTTATTAAGGAGCCTGTCATTTTCCAGCACCACCACCACCACCACCACCACCCACCCCAAAGCATCAATAACTGGGTGGTGTTTTTATACCTAGAGCTATTTCTTTCCATCTCCAGGGACAGAAGCAGAAATGGACAGAGGGGGAGGGGATTACAGAAGAGGAAGAGAGGAGACAGAGGAAAGAAAGGAGACAGAAGATAGAAAGGAGACAGGAGAGAGAGGGGGGGGGAGGGAAAGACTGTATAATTAAAAGGGCAATATTTTATGACATGGGTGTAAATTCTATAATGTATAATCAAGCCATGGGAAAAATATAGAAAAATGGACAAAGCATACAAATGTGCAGTTGTCATATATAAAGACTATACACACACACACACACACACACGTATGCATAGTCTTTGAAAGGACACTCAAAATTAACTCAACATTAGAACTGAACACATCAAAACAAAGTAGTATTTTTCACCTAATGAACTGTCTTAAAATTTGAATTTTAAATTTACTCATTTTTGAGAAGTGCTGTCAAGGTTCAAAAGTCAAAGGGCAGAAATTAGCATGCGGTGAGAAGTGTAGAGTGCAGACCCATCCCTGGCCTCTGGCCTTTCTCCCTAGCGGTGGGGAGTAGTCTCCATTGTTTTTGTACACACATTGACAGTTCCTGAATTCATACACAATAGACCAGAACCTCCCTCTCCTTTTATACATAAATGCAATGTAGCATCATACACTTGCTTTTTTATTGATTAGCAGTGTGCTTTACTCACAAACTGTATCTTAGCAGCCACAGAAAACTGCTTTTCACGTGTTTCCTGCAGAACCTTTACACATTGTGGTCACAGATCATACGAAGCTAGGGTGGTATAAGGCTTTGAGAAAAATGATCATTTCTGAGCTAGGTGCTCATAGCTCCTTCCTATAATCCTAGTGATTCAGGAGGCTGTGATCCAGAGGATCATGGTTCAAGGCCAGCCCAAGCTGAAGAGTCCATGAGACTTCATCTTCAAAATAACCAGCAAAAAGCTGGGCTGGAGGGGTGGCTCAAGTGGTAAGGCATCAGCCAAACAAGTTCGAGACTCTTGAGTTCAAACCCTAATACTGGCAAAAAAAAAACCCCATATATATATATATATACATATATATATATATATATATAATTCCTGTATGACTTCACACATGTGAACATATGACACATTTAAAGCATGAATTCCTAAAGTATGATAGTATATACCTTTACTCTCAGTACTCAAGAGACTGAAGTCACAGGGTCTTAAGTTCAAAGCCAGACTGAGCTATACTGAATAGGTCTATAAAAATAAATGAATTTCTAGTTGTAGAATTGCGTTGTGATAATTTCTTCAGATATTCCCAGATTTTTTTTATTTGCTACTCTAATAAAAAAATTTCTCATAATAAAGAAGTCCCTGTGTAGGAGCAACTTATCCTTCTCTTATCACATTCTTTGCATTAAACACTTCATATTGAAGTACTGCACAACCTTTTCTGTGAACTACCTGTGAGTAATCTCCACCTTAGTTTCTACTGCATTACTGGTCCTTTTTCCTATTGGTTTACAGGAACTCTTTTATATTCAGGAGTCTAGTTTTTGTTTTGATACCAGTTGCAAATATCTTTCCCAAATTTGCTCTTTGCCTCCTGCTTTTGCATAAGGTGGGCTTTGCCATACAGAATGTCTTTATAAAGTTGTATTATCCATCTTATTTTCAATGGCTCCTGAGTTTTTATGTTATTATGGAAGAATTATAAAAGTACTTCTTCCCTGAGCTCTTACACATACATGGGTTGTTTTATATTGTTTTGCTACATCTTAGTTTGAATTTTTCTCATGGAAAGCTTGCAATGTGAATTCAATCACCCTAGATTTTATCCACCTCTCTGTGACTTGAGACTTTTTATCCCATATTAATGAATATATTTTGGTTTATACCTGTAATATTTTGTGTAACATTACCTTTATTATTTGTTATATCTGTTTAGGCTATTTCTTGAATTTCCCTATCTTCCTGTTGATCCTCTAAATCTTCTTGTTTAATTTGTTTTTCCAGCTCATCTTTGAAAAAATCATTCTTCAGACTCCTCATTAATCCTCTCAAAATGGTGATATTTTTCTTGGCTTGTGTTCCCAGTACTGCTCCAGTAATAGAGAAGAGATACTGCCCAGCAAGCATCAAATTCCTATCCAAGAACATGGCCAGACTTCAGTTCACTCAAAGCAGCAGCATACAATAACAAACTCCAAGCCACCAAATCCCATCTGCCTCAGCCAATCTTGACAGATAGTGACCTCACTGTGTGGAAGAACATGAAGGCAAGACACCCATGTGGGCACCAGGATGGCCTAGCCTTGACTCTCTCCTTGGCTTCCTGTCTTCATACTGAGCCAAGTGCTTTAAACACTATCTACTTTCCTCCAAGGCTGACAGCCCTGATCTCCTATGCATTACCTACATTCACCCCATATCTGTCACAGCATAGCTGGCACTTGTGTCCCTACTTTGGGGTGACCCCAGCAGTAGGTGGCTTCACCTCATACCAAGATAGAACAAAACTGCTTCTTATCAGAGCAAGTGGTTTGAGAAGTAGGAAGGCAGTTGACAAAGTGGGACCACTGACTGGATACTGAGCAGGTGTAGTATAGGTGACGATGGTACTGTGGCTCACATCTGTAATCCTAGTTCCTCAGGAGGCTGAGATCTGAGGACTACAGTTCAAAGCCAGTCTGTGCAGGAAAAGTCCGTGAGACTCATCTTCAATTAAATACCAAAAAGCTGAAGATGGGGCTGTGGCTCAAGTGGCAGAGTGCTATCCTTGAACTTTTTTTTTTTTTTTTTTTTTTTTTGCCAGTCCTGGGCTTGAGCTCAGGGCATGAGCACTGTCCTTGGACTTTCTCAAGGCTAGAGCTCTACCACCTGAGCCTCAGCACCACTTCCGGCTTTTTTCTATGTATGTGGTACCGAGGAATCGAACCCGGGTCTTCATGCATGCTAGGCAAGCACTTTAACCACTAGGCCAAACTCCCGGTTCCTATCCTTGAACTTTTATAAAAGCTCAGGACAGCACCCAGACTTGAGTTCAAGCCCTGGGACCAGCACCCCCCCCCCAAAAAAAAAATATCCTACTTACTCAATACATACCAAGACACACACAAATGAGATACTACATGCTCAGCATAGCTCTACCAGCAAAAACGTAGAACCAAAGAACTCTTCTTTGAGGACTAGTCAGTGCTGGGATATCACAATGACAAATCCATAAACACTAATGAAGTTAAGCCTGTAATGTGCTGATGTGCAAATGTGTTCAAGATATTCTAAAGTTTCAAAGAAAGGATGTTTATCTATTAATAGTATGGTCACTCTTGTAGAAAAAAGAATAATGGTTGGACCCAGTGATTCATGCCTTTAATCCCACCTACTCAAAACACAGTGATGAGAGGATCACAGTTCTAAACCAAGCAGGGCAAAAAATTATTGAGAACTCAGCGTGATGGCTTCTAACATCCCAGATATGAAAGAGGCGTAGATAGGGAAGTTGTGGTCCAGGCTGGCACAGAAAATACTTAAAACAACCAACTGAAATAGGGCTTAAGAAGAATGTATAGCTCAAGTGGCAAAGTACCTGCCTTGCAAGCACAAAGCCCTCAGTTCAAACCCTAGTAGCACAAAATGTTGTGTGAATAATCATGAATAAGTGCCCATAGGGTACGTTTTATAGATTAAGATTTTGATAGTTTGACAGTAAGTGACCCATTCCTGAGGTCCAGATTATTTAGGTGGCAGAGGAAGGAGGATCACCATTGGAGGACAACCTGGGCAAAGTTAGTAGGAGACCCTATCTGAAACAAGCTGAACACAAAGGGGGGGGGCACTGGCTCAAAGGAAGAATGATTGTCTATCAAGTACAAGATCCTGAGTTCTATTTCTACTACAACCAAAAAAATAGATGGATAATCCATCTAGTTTTATCTTATGCATTTAATATGTATGTATGTATGTATGTATGTATGTATGTATGTATGTATGTATGTATGTATGTATGTTAAGCACTTGCCAGGCACTGGTAGCTCATGTTTGTAACCCTACCTACTTTTAATCCTAGCCTGAAAATGGGAGGACCATGGCAGCCAGACTGAACCAAAAAGTTCAGGAGACCCCTTCTTAACCCACAGCTGGTAACATGGTGCCTGTCTGTCTGCCTGTCTGTCTGCTATCTCAGTTATACGCAAGGCTGAGATTGGAGGAATGAGGTCCCACACCAGCCAGGCACTAAAGTTCATGAGAGCCATCTCAATGGAGGAAATCTGGACAAAGTGTCACACACATGTATCCAGACAATGACAGTGTAGCCTAAAATAGGTGGACTGAAGTCCAGGAGCACACACTCCTCCAAAGTAACCTGCCCAGCATTATGTACCATGGCTAAGATATGGACTCAACCCAGATGCCCCTCAGCAGATGAATGGGTCAAGAAGATGTGGTCTATATACACAGTGGAACTCTTTGCTTCATCAGAAAGAATGGTATTGTCCTAGTCCAAGGAAATAGAAAGACTGGACAAAATTACATTCAGTGTAGCAAACCAGACCCAGAGAAACAGACTGCATAGTCTCCCTCATCTATGTCTGTGATATTCTTAGCAGAGTATCACAATAGCTTAATCGCTAGGTGCATATGATCATAGAAAATGAAGCTTATCAAAATCAACTGCAAGAAATGGGAACAAGAGGTCTTGAAAATGTACTGTTTGCAGTTATTGCTTTTTTTCTTTCTTTTTCCCCTTTGGTTTATGCCCTATTGTCACTGTTTTTGATTTCTGTACCTTTTGTCTTGCATACAAATTTATCTGATCTATTGAAGGGAAGAAGAATCACAGAAATAGTGGGACAAAGGATGAACTGATCCAACAGTGATACTACACTATATTGGAAATGAACTTTGCAATAGGGGGTTGGGGGTAAGAGGAGGGAGGAGGCAGGAGGAAACAAGGGAGTGGGTAATACTGTTCAAAAAGAAATGTACTCATGACCTTATTGATGTAACTGTAACCCCACTGTACATCATCATTACAATTAAAAAAATAGCCACCACAAAACTTAGCTGAAGGCATGGCTCAATGGTATTACACCAGCCTAGCAAGCACAGAGTCCTTGAGTTCAAACCCTCTTCCCCTCAAAACAACCATTTGATATGGTTAGAGAACATGTTTTTTCTTTATCCTCTCTCTTTTCCTCCCTCTCCCCTACTCTCTCCCTCTCTCCTTCTCTCCTAAAGCGGGGGTTCACTACATTGCTCAGGCTGGCCTTAAATCCTTAGGAAAAAGTATTTCTTCCTGAGTACCTGGGATTACAGGTATGCAGTTGGAAGACAGGATTTTTGTGTCTGTTGTGTTCCTCAGCTTGTTTCCACCTAGATCTCCTGTGAAGGCAACAACAACCTGCCTGCTGTCAGAGAGGAGTGCTAAGAATCAGATGGAGAGCCTGGTTCTGGTGGCTCATGCCTGTCATCCAAGCTACACAAGGCTGAGATCTGAAGATCACAGTTCAAAGCCAGTCCAAGCAGCCAAGTCTGTTAGATTCTTATTTCCAAGTAACCATCAATGGAGAGGTTTGCCTCAAGTAGAAGATCAGAAGCCTATAGCAAGAAGAGCTAAGCAAGAATGCCAAACCCTGAGTTTAAACTCCTGTACTGACATTCACATGCACACACGCACATGTGCACACACAAATCAGATGGAGAAATGTATGAATAAACAAAGCCCCAAGCCATCACAGTAACTGGAGTTGGCAGGGGATAGGTTGGTGCCTAGTAGGGGCGGCATGGTGATGACACAGGGCCACTAGATCATTCTCCATCCACCCTCACCCCTAACTCTCCACACTTCCAAATTACCACATTAAACACATTAGTCAATCAACAGCATCCATGGCTTAATGCTTCTTGAATAAAACATAGTACATTAAAAAATCTTAAATTTTATTCTGTCAAAACTCAGAAATTTTATGGCTTTAATTTTTAGTATGCATGTGGCCAAAGTAAGTTTAGCTTCGTGGTTAAAAAACAAAAAATGAGTCTTAGTAAGCCTATTCCTCCCCCCCAAAAAAAGACTACTATTGTAAATTTGACTAAAGGCTTTCATTTCACATTTGTATTTGAACCCTAACCTTAAGAACACAGAAGCAAAAGGCCTAGAACTTATTAAGTGGTCAATCCTCCAGTGCTTAAGTGGAAAAATAGGTGAAGGAATATGTTATCTCTTTGGATAGATATGGTGACCGCAGCCTTCTGGTCCATTTCTCACCTTACCTCCTGGGTAGGTACTGATCGTCTGATTTCAGTTGCTGATTATGGAATATTGGGTTAAGTGCTAGACTTCTTCCTGATTTCTTGGGTACTGTTTATGAAATGAAGACCTTGGATAGGCAAATGGGAAGGGTGTGCCTGCTGTAAAAATGAAGTCATTTTATTATTAACTCTTGGAGACTAAGTGAAAAGTGACAATGGGTAAAAATAAATGTTTTCAATGACAACAGAAAGAGTTACCTACGAATAAGGAGTGGGGCAGGTGCAGTGGGTGGGGAGATGGGAAGACAGACAGACATCTGCTGGCAGGGAACACTGTTGGCCGAGGAGCCATTTCTGCCTGCTCCAGTGGAGCTGGTTCTGTACTCCATCACCTACAAGAGCCTGCCTGGGGACTTCTGGGAAATAAATGCCCAGCGCTGAGAGAGATGGTGTTGCTTGAGGAACAACATGGGGCTGGCAGAAGGGTTACAGCAAATGTGATGGGTTACTCTGAAGTCATTTTGGCTTACTGGCTCATTAGCAGCCAGCACATGACAAGTTGAAATTTCCAATTTTTCCTTCACATATTAAGGATGAAGGACACAGAGGAGGCAGTCTTCATGGGGGCTGTACTCCAGTGAGAGGAGACACCCTATCCCAAGTGGCCTGTCACACTTTCCTCCCCACTCATGCACCTGACACATCCTCAGCTATCTGCCTGCAATCCTCAGCCAGCCTGGACACCTCTACTTTCACACCAGCCTGCTTCTCTGTCCCACTGCAGGGCAAGGCTAGTTCCCTGACTGGCTTGTCCTAATGACTTAGGCAGGGGCACAGGCTCTTCTACAAGCTATTAACACACTGTAGATTATATAATCAAAACGGTGGCACTGGCACAAAAACCAATGCAAAGTATCAAAGGAACAATAATCCATCTGGAGTATATTCAGGTAGATATGGAAAGTCTTAACTGTAAGGAAGGGACATTCTGATCCAATGACAAAGTTAGGTCACTCAGATAAACACTGGTGGCAAAGGTGGCTGTCCAGAAGAAAATAAAGTCAGATCCCTACCTCACATCCTAGTTCTAACCTGTGGTTCTCATTGGTGGGTAAGGAGGTAGGTTTATCCTTCCTCAGACTGTTGTCAATATCTAGAAACATCTGTGATATTTTATCACAACTGCAAGGACAGCGGGCTGCTTCTAGCACCCCACTAGGTAGATGCCACGGACATTTCTAAATGTCCTATAACACATAGCATTAAAAACACAGAAGGGTCTGGTTCAGAAATGAAGGCCATAAACTAGGTTCCCCAGGATTAACAAGAGACACAAGGTGGAAAAAAATGATGAATCCTGAAACCCCATCTAGTCTTAGGGGGCAGAATCTTCTCCCTCCAGCTTGCTTACTTTCAGTGGGCATATAAACCCAGTCAGATAAGAACTACTAATTCTTATTTAAAAAGTCAACAATCAAGAGAAGGGAAAGAGTGATATTGTCCAAAAAGAAATGTACTCTTTACCTGACTTACATGACCATAACCCTTTTACTCTTCACCTTTATAATAAAACTTGTTTGTAAGATACCAGCAAACACCAAGTACTGGTGGTTCACATTTATAATCCTAGCTATTCAGGAGATTGAGGTCTAAGAAACAAAGTTCAAAGATATCCTGGGTACAAAAATGTCTATGAGATTCTTATTTCCAACCACCCAGAAAAAAAAGTTAAAAGTAGAGCTGTGGTTCAAGTGGCAGAATGCCAGCTTTGAGTGGGAAAAAATCCAAGTAAGAGCACAAGCCTCTGAGTTCAGGAACCAATAGTGGCACACTGGCGTGTATACACAGGTACAGGTACACACACACACACACACACACACACACACACACACACACACACACACACAGAATCAGATCCCTACCTCACATCATAACTCTAACCCATTGGTTCTTACTTATGGATGAGGAGCTAACAAATGCTAATTCTCCCAATTGTTGAATTTTCAACCCCACATAGCTCATAGAGAACAGCAGGTGAGCTACTAGTATAGATGGGACAGTCAATAAGTGTGGAAAGGCAGATACCCATACCTGTAATTGATCCCCCAACTGTGCCTGACCAGTTATGCTGCTATCATCATTATGCTCGCCAAAGGCTCTGGGGACACAGCTGCGAGTAGGTGACACTGGCCTCCATTTCCCGATCCCTGCCTCTCTATGGTGTGGAGATGAGCAAACAGTTTGGAGCAACACACGTATATTTTGAGTCCCCTGGAAATCTCATTGTTTTTCTTGACTCAATTACTAATAACAGGTTTTTCTAAAATTAAAGTGTGGAACCTGGCTGGTACAAATGTATTTTTGGGGGTGGCATGAGAATACAAAGGTCTTTAGAAATCCGAAAAGCTATTTTTCATGCAGAAAAATAATTCTACACAAATAAACTCTTATTCTAAGAGTTTACAAAAAAAGAGAAAGAATGAAGACGTAGAAAAGAAAAACCAATCCACAGAACCACATATTTCCCAACACTCCTGGAATATGGCAGGGTTTTGGCTTTTGCTACAATGAGGTTTTATTTAGCAAAAACATTCTGCAGCCCTATTTAATTCCCTGGACATGAAGTTCCTCAAGAGTTCTGTGGAGGGGCAGAAGTCACTTTTTTGCTGTTCTACACTTGAATGTTGGGCAGGTACCAGCCTCTATCACAAAGGCAGAAACTATACCAGCCCCTGCACACGCTTTCTGCCAGCAACAGTGACAGCCACAGCTCCTGTTACTTTGTCCAGCAATCACTTATGACGCTAACCCAATTATTCCAGGTCTGAGTTTGCTTTTCTAATTACGCTTGCTAATGGATCTGTCAGTATAAGGAGCATGTGTGAGGGAGACAGCCTCCCCCTGGAAACTTCCCTCACTGGTGAGGTTCACAGGAGCACTATTAAAAAATAAAAATAAAAATAAATAAGGAAAAGCTTTGCTTGAAGTTCTTTGAAGATTGTTGATTCTCTACTATCACCTGGCCTTGGCTTTGGAGTCAATCCAGTTTAGGACAATACTAGAACCAATCACTTTTCAATGTACAGGTAAGGAAAAGAAAACTCAAGGTTTACATAATATTTAAAATCCCCATCACCTACACATCATTCCTAAATCTGCCATGGCAAATTTAAACTTCCATTTTAGGATTCAGATTTCTGTCATCTTCTTTCATGAGTTTCTAAAACTAAGAAAAAAGAGGAAAAACAAAAAGACATATCGCAAAACTGTATCATTATAACACTGTTTTTTTTTCAGTTGAAGTAAAATTTCAACACTAGAAAGTTACCACTTTCAAGCAACCATTTGGTGGCATTTAGGATTGTAATGGTGCAAAATCACCAGCTATATCTAGTCCTAAGACATTTTTACTAGCCCACAGGAAACAATGTACTCACTACCCAGCTTGCTGTTCCTTCCCTTCCCCCTACCCAACAACTGTCCACACACACTGATAAAACACTATTCTCATTTTAACTTTAACTCACACTTCAATTATATTTTCAAAGTGCACACCATGTTTAATATACATTCAACTATTGAAGAGAACTAAAAATCTATCTTAGCAAATTTCTGGCATACCATTAAATGTTGCCAACTACATACTTCAGCCTTCTACTAATGCATAAGTCTCCAGATTTATTCTAAGTCTCAGATTTATTCACATTGCCTAAGTTCAGCTTCCTTACTACAGCCCATCATCCCCAATACCACTGTGCATTTTCTTAGTATTCCATACATCAGTAACATAGTGTAGTCATGTGTCCTTTGTTCTGTATCTGGATTATTTCACTTAGTCATATGTCCTCTGGGCTCATTCATGTTGCTGCAAATGAAGGATCTTATTTATTCATTCATGCATGCATGCTTGAACTCAAGACCTGGCCATTGTACCTGAGCTTTTTTGCTCAATGTTAATCTCTTGAACCACAGCTCTACTTCCTTTTTGTATGTGGGAGGTTGCTTAATTGGAGGTGTAAGTCTCAGACTTTTCCTATCAGGATGGCTTTGAGCCTTTATCCTCTAGTCTCAGCCTCCTAAGTAGCTAGGATTACAAGTATGAAGCATCAACCCCACCAAGATCATCTTTTTGAAAGCGGAATAACATTCCATTCTGTCTATGTCTATCTAGCTGTCTATCTAGGGAGATAGACATGTATACACACACACACACACACACACACACATACACACACACACACACACACACACACACACAGATATCTGTGGTAGTATCACCACAGTTCCTTTATTTGTCCATTGACAAACACTGGGCACCTTTCTTTACCTTGGTTCTCATAAATGATGCTACAATAGATACAAGAGTGAGGTACTGACTTCATGTCCTTGGGGTACACACTCAGGAAAGGGAGTTCTCTTTTGAATTTCTTTAGGACCTTCTATACTACTTTTTGTTGTTTTTGGTGTGCGTTTTTTTTTGTGGTGCCAGTACTGGGGCTTGGACTCAGGGACTTGCTCAACTTGCATCATTTTTTTTTTTCAAAGCAAATAAGCAAGGGTCGTTTATTTCAAGTTTGAACTCGGACCTCCGCATGCCCATAGCCAGCAACACTAAGAGGCCCAATTTTTTTTTTCTAAAAGTTGGCCCTCTCCCACTTTCAATTCCACTGCTTGCTTTTGGGTGGTTACCTGGAGATGACACTTCCATGGACTTTCCCACCCAAACTGGCTTTGACCTGTTATCCTTAGATCTCAGCCTCCTGACCAGCTAGGATTTCAAGCATGAGTCACCAGAGCCAGGCTCCTCCAACATTGTTTACCACAGTGACAGCACCCACCGTGATTGTCAGCATGGGTGTGTAAAGGCTTCCACTAGCTACCATGTGTCTCTCTGACAAAGACCATTCTAAGAGTGTGAGGCGACAGCTCACTGTGGATTTGATTTGCATTGCTGGTGGTCGCTATGTTAATCAGCACCCTTTCTCTACTTCTGTCTTCTCTAAAAACATGTCTACTCAGCCATTTTGCTGATTATTTCAATCAGGCTATTTGGTTTTTACTATTAAAATGTGCAGTTCTAAAATGCACTCTTAATATCTTGCCTCAATCCTGGACAAACACAGAGGGGAAATCTCAGTGAGAAGAAGCACTTTTTTCAGCTTCTACAAAGCTAGGCTTTTGTGGGTCAATCAGGAAGTAATTGGCAAAGCAACAGAGGAGGCACCTCATCAAGTGAGTCCTTAAGAGGCACTAGTTAAAGCATCAGATTGCCATGGCAACGGGGGAGGGGTCAACTAGCTATTGGTTTGCTACATATTTCAAAGGGTCACATGTAGCCACTCAATTTTACACACACACACACACACACACACACACACAAACACACACGCACACACGTACTGTCAAAACTTCAGTGATGAAATGCTTAAAGGGACTGTTAATCAGTCTATTTTGTCCAAAGAAATGGGCTAAAATTCTTCAGAGGGTATGCGTGTGTGTGTATGTGTGTGTGTGTGTCTGTGTGTGCGTGCGTGCGCGCGCGTGAGCACGCATGCCAAAAACAGGGCCTGGATGCTGTCCTTGAGCTTGTGTGTATGTGTACCAAATTTAAGGGCCTGGGCATTTTCAAAATCACCAGCCCCAGTTCTCTCACTACTTAGAATTAGATGTTGATATATACATACTACATTGAATCCTAGAGATTATGAAATATTTCATACACTTAAATATATATTTGTTGGAAAGGAGAGAACACAAAGGGTCATCAGTGTCTTCAGAACTTCTAACCAAACCGGCCCACACCAAATCCATGAAGAGTTAGCATATCAAGAGCCAGAAAGCAGCTCACTAGTCTTACGTTTTGAGCCTTTTCTAATTGAGTAAGACAGCATGGCAGCTGCTGCTCCAATAGTTAGCTTGCCTTTGAGTCTGAGAGTACATTAAACTGATTGCACCAAAGACAAGCCACTAATGAATATGTACAAACAATATGGAAATTGCAGTGTTTAGGATGTAAATGTGTCCCTATATGGATTCCTATGACAAAGTCTCAAGATGATGCGTAGAAATAATCAGCACTGAGAATATAATACTGTTGTGGCATAGTATCAGAGAATGTATCCATCTTTAGAGGGGCCTTTCCCAAAACATCCGTTGTCAGGAAAGTATAAATGCTCTGACATCTTTTCACACAGGTGTGGCAAAGCAAAGAGTCTCGATGATTTAGTGCCATCTATGAGGTGCAGGTACTGAGCCGACGAATCTATTCTGACCCTGGAGCCACCATGGTTCCTCAAAGCCCACACATGTTGACCCTGCCCATCACTTGAAAATGTCACTAGGAGCCATGCAAGTTCCCCAGCATGTTCAGATCAAGAAGTGACATGGCTCACTTGCCCAGCCTGTAACAACCAAGTATGATTTTAATTCCCACATCCACACCATATGTGGCCCCTTCAGTTCCCACATCCACAGACTATCTGCTCCTTCAATGGAGGAAGGCTCGAGAGACCAGGCCTCATCTACACTAACAATGGGTCTACAGAAATTCACAACCAATCACTGGTGGCCTGTAATCCCAGCTACTCAGGAGCTTGAGATCTGAGAATCCCAGATCCAAGGCAACCCAGGCAGGAAAGTCTGTTATCTTCAATTCACCACTTAAAAACAAAAAAAAAAAGTAAAAGCCAAAAGTGGAGGTGTGGCTCAAGTGGTAGAGTGCTAGCCTGGAGCAGAAAAAAGAGACAGTGACCAGGCCCTACACTGATGCCCCAGAACCAGCAAACCTCCCAAAAAAGACAAAAACATGGGCAAGGTCTATAGCTCTGTCTTGAAATGATCCTGGACCACATGGATGAAAACCTGACTCAGGGAAAAGCTTGTACCCATCCTGCCAATTTCTGTAACAACCAAACCAACCCCTTGACACATGTCTAGGTCCATGGAGCTCAGAAAGGGCATGGCAGACAACCCAGTGGGAGGCCAATGTGACTAAATCAGGGGGTGGGGGAAATGGCCAAGGAGAGATCATCAAGGATAGATTTTTTTTTATAATATGTTCAGTGCTTCTTTTCAAAATAACAGAAGTAATGTTAATGAGACAGAGCTGTGTAACAGACAATTATAGTGGAATAACATTATTAAGTTTTTCATCAGCCAATGTCAGGACCAGATCATCCTATCAATTCTATGAGCCTAAAAAAAATTCAAGAAACAAGACAGAAGAGAGGAATGGAGGGAAGAAAAGAAGAGAAAAACAAGGGGGAAGGGAGTCTTTCTTTGTCCACACTAGGTAATTATGAGCACACGCATGCATGCACGCGCATGTACACATACACCTATCTTTCTGTCTCCATCTCTCCCACACACTTAAGTTCTCTACCTGTAATGTTCAAAATAGTGCATACTTATGGAGCTCTGAGAATTCGAAGCATGGCTAATCTGAACTTAGTATGCTAAAAAGTATAGATTGAAAAACAGCATGGAAAAAAAGACTGAAGTATCTAAGAAGTATTTTATGATCAGAACAGAAATGGCAATGCTTTATATATACTAAGATTAAGGAAACCATTTTATTAACATCCATTCTACTTGATTCCTTTTACCTTTTTTTTTTTAAATGGAGCTCCTAGAATACTGAAACTACAGATGTGGCTCGAAGCATATTTCCACTGGATAAGGCTGTTCTGTATCATTACCGACCAATCATTTATCTCACAGCATCTGTCACAACTTTTAATTATACAAATTATTCACTGACTTTTTTCTCTATCTTCCCCACTAAATAAATTCCACCAGGCCACAGCCCATACTGGGCTCATTCACCAGCAAGCAGGGCAATCCAGAATGCCTGAGAAGGCTCATTGACAGCCTTGTCGCATGAAGACATTCTGCACTGAAAATACAGTGCTAGGATGTGTCAGTACTTTTTCCATCAAAAAGCATCCTTTACAAAGTGTCACCATTCTGGGAAATGGTGAGTCTCAAGGCCACATACACACATGGGTTCCAAGAAGACTGAGATTTTTTTCCCCCCTTAAAGCACATTAGGAAGCTGGGAATGTCCTGGGTTCTAACCACAAAAACAAAACCAAAACATATTTGATCTTAGAAAACTGTCAGCAAGTGAATTCCAGAGAAACTTGGAGAAAAATTTTAAAATTGTGGTTAAAATATAAATAACAAAATGTGATATTCTAGCTATGCCTATGTAACGTGTGCATGTGTGTGTGTGTGTGTGTGTGTGTGTGTGTGTGTGTGTGTGTTAAGAACTAGAGTCTGAATTCAAGGCCTCACAAACTTCCTTAGCTTTTTTGTTCATGGCTAGCACTCTACCACATGAGCCACAGAGCCACTTATGGCTTTAGGCTAGTTAACTGGAGCTAAGCCTAGGACTGGTTTTGAACCTCAATCCTCAGGTCTCAGCTTTTAAGTGGTGTTAAAGACATTCATTAGCCTTGTTATGCAACTATTACCACCAACCATCTCTAGAAACACTTCTTGGATCCAACTCCAGCTCCCAGCTAACTTTTCACATCACCTCCAACACCAAGAAGGGACATTTCACTTTCAGTTTACCTCTTTCCCTTTTCTCTCCCCATCAATATGAGCAGGAGACAGGAAAGCCACAAAAGGAAAAAAAGCTGCTAAACTCAAGACAAAAGAAGTTACTGAGTTGGAATCATTCACAAAATACCACCAGAAAAATCAAAGCAATGCTGGGTGCTGGTGGCTCATGCCTGGAATCCTAGGTACTCTAGAGGCTGAGACCTGAGGATCCTGGCTCACAGACGGCCTGGCTAGGCAAGTCTCTGAGACTCTGACCTCTAATTAGAGACATGAAAACCAGAAGTAGAATTGAGACTCAAAGTCATAGAGTACTAGTACTAGCAAAAGAACTCAAGAGACAACACCCAAGCCCTGAGTTCAAGCCCTACAACAGACAAAAAGAAAAACAACAAAGAAGTAAAAAATGATACCATGGATGTGATTCTTTACCCCACATAGCAGAAAACACAAAACAAGAAATTTCTTAAGAAATATATACCCAAGGTGTGATTTTCAGAACTTTACCTCTGTAACAGAATCTAAGAGTTTTCAAACACTTTGGATATAAAAATACAATGCCCAATAGAAACAGTTGGAAAGTTAAAAATTAATGGAGTACAAGACTAGATTTATGACAATAAATTCCACTCTCTGTAGGCTTAGCACAACTTCTACAAGCAAAGCGTATTTTTACAAAAGTGTCCCCGCTCCCTCCCACCCTTCAGATACTCCAGCAAATTCCTCCCCACAGAGACCCCCTCTTTCTCACTGCAGGGGAGACATAGCAGGTCCAAATCCCATAATCCACATCACAGACCCATAAACCATTCATAAGACTCGCAGCCAGTCCCACACATTGTAAATGCATTTAATGAATGGTAAGTCTTCCGTGTAAAATGTCACAAAGGATGCAACAAAGCTCAGTCGAGTGAGAACAGGACCAAGACAGTTCTCAGGGTCTAAATAAGGCTCCACACCTGCGTTTTCAGCTTTGTATGAACAATTATCACGTGCTTGTGCAAACTCCCCAATTGGAACATGGAAATAGAAAATCATACACATGAATCGAGTGGCTCCGGCTCGACTAACCAATTTGCATGCTAAATTGTCATCACACTCACTGGTTTATTTTTGCCCATGTAAGAGATGGCAGCTATAATGCCTTGGGGCAGCCTTTAGGAGACTTTTGGTTTCTGCTATGAAGAAAAGGGTCCCTAATGGTGTCAGGCTCCTCACCACTCCTTCTGGTGTATCCCAGTGGGAAGAAGGCAGGCCTGGGAATAGCATCAAATGGACTAGGGAGATGTTCTTCACAATAAAAGAATAAATTTGCTGGAAATCATTTCTATTTACAACCCCCAATAGACATGGACATGGACGGATGGACACACACACCCACACACACACACACACACACACACACACACGATGCAATCTATCACGAGTCAGAGGTGACATTGATCAAAATGCATTGTGCTTATAAAGGAATTCTTTGAATTGAAACCCCTTTGTACAACTACATAGATACAGGAAAGGGAAGATGGCTTTTAACTGGACAGGCTCCTAGTTTGCCAGTGATGGCTTATTGAGGGGACTGCTAAGAGGTTAGCTTTTAAGATTGCATTGAGTCTGAAAAGGATCTATGTGCTCAGAAATAAAAAAAGAAAAAAACACTGGAGTTTTCCTGACATTGTCCTTCCACCTTTCTGCCTTTCTGCCTTTTCTCCCTCTTAGCTGAACACACACACACACACACACACACACACGCACTCAAAGTTTAGTATTTTAAAAAAGTATGCAAAAATCACGGTGGTGAGGAGCATGAGTGTGTGTGTGTGTGTGTGTGTGCATGCGTGTGCACCAATCCTGAGGCTTCAATTCAGGGCAGAGGTGCTGTCCCTAACTTTTCCACTCAAGGCTAGCATGTTTCTACTTGAGCCACGGCTCTACTTTCAGTTTTCTAGAGGTTAACTAGAGATAGAGTCTTATAGGCTTTTCCTTCCAGGGCTGGCTCTGAACTTCAGTCCTCAGATCTCCACTTTCAAGTAGCTAGGATTACAGAATGGAGCCACTGGTGTCTAACTAAAATCACTAATCTTATATTGACATTTTAACATAATCAATTTTAATGTATGGGTAAATAAAATATTATCATCTGGAGTCAGGAGTATGGCCTTGTGGTAGAGTGCTCACCTAGCATGTATGAAGCCCTGGGTTTGATTCCTTAGTAGCATATATACAGAAAAAGCTGGAAGGGGTGCTGTGGTTCAAGTGGTAGAGCAATAACCTTGAGAAAATCCAACGACCATGTCCAGGCCCTGAGTTCAAACCCCAGGACTGGCAAAAAATGTGTCATTAAAATTAAATTTAACTATTTTTGTTTTTTGGTGGTGGAGGGAGATTAAATCAGAGCTGCCACTTGAGCCATGCCCACTCCATATTTTCCTTTATTTGCACCAGTACTAGGGCTGGAATTCAGGGCCCCATGCCATTTCTTGATACTTTTACTCATGGTTAGCACTCTACTATTTGAGCCAGACTTCCTGCCCAATGTTTTGACAGTTATGTTAGAGATAAAGGCTCTCAAACTTCCATCCCAGTTAGTTTTGAACTTTAATCCTTCAGATCTCAGCTTCCTGCGCAGAGAGGTGGTCTACCAGCACCTGGCTCATATTTTCTTTTTTGCCAGTCCTGGGCTTGGGCTCAAGGCATGAGCACCGTCCTTGGGTTTTCTCAAGGCTAGAGCTCTACCACTTGAGCCACAACACCACTTCTGGCTTTTTTCTATGTATGTGGTACTGAGGAATCGAACCTGAGTCTTCGTGTATGCTAGGCAAGCACTCTACCACTAGGCCAAACTCCCAACCCCCCCTTTAATGTGGCTATTAGATAATTTTAAGAGGCATTAATGGCTCACATTCTATTTCAGACAAGCAGGTGTATTCTGGAACATTGTTTTAAATGGACACATTTTACCATGATCCAAGAAAACCTGGTTCTTTTGTCTACTTTTGGTTTGGGTATCAACTTAATTCCATAGTAAGCCTGCTTTAGTTACCAAAGGATGGGAATGAACAAGAATCCCAGAATGAGATTGAACAACTAACTTTCCTTCAAGCCTATGTAATCCTTGCTTTCTACTGGCTGCTCCTCTTTTACACTGGAGGGAAAAAATAAAAAAAAAACCTGGAAAAACAAAAATATAAAACTTTACTGCCTTCAGGGATTCACAGCTCTTTCGCACCTGCTCTTCAAGAACTAACTGTAACACAATCACACCCATTTCTGGAGTGTTCCTCAGTCTGGAGGTTCTCAACCTCTTGCTGCTTGCACGTCCCAGTACCTTCCTGTCACACCTCTCACTGGGTGCCAAAGGAGCCTGGAAAATGCAGCTTTTGCCAAACCAGCTAGTGGCAAGCGCCTAGGTGAGATTCTTCATAGCAGAAGTAGCAGCTGCCAGGTCCCCAGTCCACCCCAAGATGGGCTTATGAAGTACCTGAAATGCTTGGTATTAGATTTCTCAATGATATAGGGGAAATCCCACAATCCCCTCTTCTTCCCTACAGGCTTAATAAAGGTATCCATGGAGGTTCAGCATGGTTCAACTTTCTCCCTTCCTGGGTTCCAGGACAAGAGATGGGGGTTAGGGTCCAGCCAGAATCCACAGGATTCTATGCAAGAATGGTTTGTCTTTCCTCTACAGGTCACAGATCCTATGATGAAAACAAAGTATAGCAACCTGGAGCTGGTTGTTAGGATACAAGCTGGTTACCTAGCAGACCTGCCTATTGCAGAGTGATGGATGGTGAACTGGCTCAAATCTTGCTCCAGAGCCTCATTATCTGGGCTCATTATTTCACTGCCATTGGTCCTACTAGTTGCATGACTTTAGTTGAGTTCTGAGTCACTGCAGACTCTATGTCTTATCTACATTGATAAGACTAGAACGGTGATCTCACTGGGCTGGTATGAGGGTTGAGAAATGGCATAGAAAGAACCAGAGCAGTGCCTAAAGTCCCCAATGGTTCTCTCTGCAGGAGAGGCTAAAACCCCTATTGTCATCACTATTGTTAACCACCCAAAGCACCTCACAAATTATTACCATGCAAGACAGAGTCTCACAAGTGTAAAATGACCTGTCTAAAGACTCAATATTCTTTTTTTTCCTGTGACTTTTTGTTTTTTGAAATTTCTTTTTTTCATATATTTTTATTGTAGTTAATAGAAGGGTTACATTATATTCACCAGATAGAAGGTGCATTACTTCACAAACATTGATACCTTTTCTCATGTCTTGGTCCCCATTTCCCTGCCCTTCCCCCCCCCACGGCTCATGTTGTTTTCCCCCCTTCCTATCCAATTTCAAATAACCAATCAAGCATATATACAATATATCAGATAACAAGGTCAAATACTTTAACAATATGAGATAACCAAGGGACAGCAAAAGAAATGAGAGATAACATAGTACATTAAGGACAGCAATCACTCATTATATGGCTTTTGTTTCTATATCCTGGAGGTCCTTTCATTTAGTGTCATACTATATGGCCTTATGTATCTAGGTTTTGTTCTATTGTAAATCTCTACTAGGAGAGCCCAAGGTTTCTACTGATTATGATAAATGTGGGAAACCATTGAGCCCATGTTCCTTTAACTCAATATTCTTTTTTTTCATATATTTTTTATCGTAATGAATAGAAGGGTTACATGATATTTGCCAGATAGATGGTGCATTAATTCCCATACATTGATACCCTTTCACATGTCTTGGTCCCCATTTCCCTCCCCCCACCCCCACCCCTCATCTTGTTCCCCCCTCCCTTCCCTATTAACTCAATATTCTTTAGGCTACATAGGACACTCATTCCTCAGCCCAAGCCAGAGGCTGTCTCCTTTACAAAACCTTTTGTCTTTTTGTTGCTGTTGTTGTGTTGTTGATTTTTTATTTGTTTATTTGGGTGCTGGGGCTTGAATTCAGGGATTAGGTACTGGCCCTGAACTTTTGGGCTCAAGGCTAGTGCTCTATCACTTGAGCAGTGGCTCCACTTCTGGCTTTGTGGTAGTTTATTGGAAGAAGAGTTTCATGGGCTTTTCTGATCCTCAGATTTCAGTCTCCTGAGTAGGATTTACAGGCATGAGCCACTGGTGCCCAGACCGCACAACCTATTTTGTGTGTGTGTGTGTGTGTGTGTGTGTGTGTGTGTGTGTGTGTCATGGGGTTTGAACTCTGGACCTGGGTGTTGTCCCTGAGCTCTTCAGCTCAAGGCTACTGCTCTACTCCTTGAGCCACAGTGCCACTTCCAGTTTCCTGATGGTTAATTGGAGATAAGAGTCTCAAGGTCTTTAGTGCCCAGACTGGCTTTGAACAGTGTGAGCCACTGTGCCCGGCTCTTTTTATTTTTTTTCAAATGCTAGTTAAACTTCATTCTGAACTTAAGAAGAAAAGAGGGAGAGAAAGTGGAAGAAAGGGAGGGGGAACAGAAAGGGAAAGGAAGAAGGGAGGGAGGAGAAAAAGAAAGGAGGTTAAGAAAGACAAGAGGGAGGCAGGGCGGTAAGGAAGGAGGGAGGTGAGGAGAGAAAGAGAAAAGAAAGGAAGAAAGAAGGAAGGGAAGGGAGAGAGCAAGGGAGGGGAAACGGATGGCTGGTCGGATGAACTAGGGAAAACTTCATAATAAAATTATGGTGAGTGCTCCCAGCACTGTGACAGGGCCACACCCTATTGGAAGCTTTGGTAATACATAGGGCATAAAGGGAAGATAGGAGGCTGAGGGGCTGTGGGTAGTAGGGCTGGAGAAGTCTAAGAGCTGCTTCCCTCCCAGTAGCCAGAGCTATCAGGGAAAGGTTCCAGAAGCCATGTGAGGCACTCTCCCTCTGGAAAACGTAGTGGGAATATACAGGACGCAGAACAAAAAGGCAGGACATGGCAGGGGGTTGTTGTTTTCTAGGTACCATGGCAGCGGTAATGGAGTGGCAGGTGTGGCTCCCTCATGCTCACCAAACCCCATGCCATTCAGACGTGAAAAACAGTTTCTATAGGAGTCGTAGAATCTCAGCCTCTCCTTCCTTCCCTTCTTCCCTCCTTCCCTCCCTCCCTTCTCCGTATTTCCTATAACTGCCATGAACAAAGGCTCCTAGCCCCAAATTCTCCTCTACCTGTAGCTCTAGCCAGTGCACTTTAGGCAAAATACTTTATAAGGAAGAAACTAACACTAACTGCTGTTTTACCAATGGCAGAACAAGGAAAGATAAAAGGAACAGCCTGTAGCTGCCCATCAGTTTGCAGAACAAGCATCAGACAAACAAGTTGAGAACCACTACACTCCCATAGCTCAAGACACCCCTACCTACAGGCCTCTACCACTGACCGCACCACCTGAAGTCCACCAGCCGGGGTTAACATCTACCTTTCCAGTATCCATGAGCCTCGAGCCTCGTGTGTCCACAAGCAGATTAGTTTAATCAAACAGTAAGTTCCAGGGAGGTGTCAACCTGTGTTCATCTCCTCCAACAGGAAAGGTATTCGTAGTTCAGCTTACCCAGCTATCCTAGTATCTGTTCCACCATCGACTAGGGAAGGTGTTAGTATGCTTTCTCTTTGCCTTTTAGGAGATACTAGTTTCAAATCTTTCCTTGGTTTTTCTCCTAAGAAAACAAAATCAGCTGGGCGCAGAGGCTCACATCTGTAATCCTCGCTACATGGGAGGCAGACAAAGGGAGGATCGTGGGTTAAGGCTAGCCCAAGCCAAAAAAAATTATGAAATCTCATCATAGACAATAAAACACTGGGCATGCACTAGTTATCCCAGCTATATGGAAAACAGAAACATCATGGTCCAGGAATACACCCAGGATTTAGAGACCCCTGTCAGTGGAGAAGGGTGAGGACTGCAGCCAAAGTAACCTGACACCTTTCTACCTGTTCATCCCCAACTGCCAAAGGCTTTTCCACTTAGCAGTTTAGAATCTCAGTGCTTCTTTGAAATCTACATTTTTCAAGCAGATGGTTTCTAAGGATTTTGCAAAAAAAAAACTCTTAGAGATGTTGGTGCTGATGGCAGAGTATTACAGAAAACAAACACAAAGGAAAACACCAGTGACGATAATGATGGCTTGTGTTTGATGTCCAGCTAACATGGTCTCTGTATCTTAGTCTCAGCTATGATGTGTTATGATTAGTCCCAGTCTAGTAATGAGGAAAATTCTAGTCCAGAGAAGCTGAGTAACTTTTCCACAGATGCACAGCTAGTAAGTAAAGGACCTATCCTTCAAACTGAGGCATTCACAGCCTATGCCTTTAACTTCTACACTATCAAGTTTCAGGGGGTTGCCAAGGGTTAAAAGCAAACAAATCCAACATCCAAAGCTCACAAACGTTAGCTGCTGAGTACAGCCCACTGACTCAGCAAAAAGCCTCTGACCCGAGCATCAAGAGCTGTAAGTTTCTGTAAGTTTACCAGCCTGGAGCTAGAAGCCTATAGTTCACAAGACCCAGAGCTATAAACTCTGGCTTTGAACACAAATTCAAACTTGAGCAGCTAGGGCTTTACAGTTCTGGCATTTAATGCCTTTAGCCCAAAGCCTTTTATCTGCAGGGTCTAGAGCTATGAACCCTGAGGTGTGTAAGCCCGGCTGCTGTAAGACAGTCTGGAGCTGAGGACTGCTAACTCTTATGGAGCTGCTCTTTGCCTATTTATGATCTCCACCAAAATAGAACATATAAACCCTCAGCCATCCATTCATAAAAACCACCTACATCAGCTAGGCCATGGCTGCTCCCACACTCACCCCTCTCCTAACTGGCCTAGGGGGAGTAGCTAACCCGAATCACAGCTCATCCACACCACGACTCCAGCCATGACTTCTTTTCCGACATATTTCACATGCTCCATACTCCCAAGTCTCCATTTTACCCTGGCCTGCTCTCCTGAGCTCCGGAGCCACATCTGCAGTTGGTTTGGAATCCTGCAGACTTTCCACTATATCCAATTGGTCACGGAATGCCAACCAAGTCTGTCTTTGATCTCTGCTTTCTAAGACCTCTTCCTCTTTCTGGCTATACCTCAGTCCTAACCTCCCTGAACTTCCATATCATAAACCTACCTCCAGGCTCCCTTTCTGTATCATCAACACTAATAGCCTTGCTGTTGGCTAAAACATGGGACAAGGACACCTTACCTTGCCTAAAACTTAGCCCCATCATCTGGTCAAGTGATGGTCAGAGTGGATGGTTCTATTTCCTAGGGAATATTCTGGAAATCTGGTGTTTGACTGTCACAATGACTGAGAGATTACCACTAATGATAAAGACCAGGCAAGCTAGATAGCAACTATGAAAAGGGCAGCTCAGAGAGTTATCTCAATTCTTTTTTTTTTTTTCCCCAGTCATGGGGCCTGAACTCTGGGCCTGGGTGCTGTCCCTGAGCTCTTCAGCTCAAGGCTACTGCCCTACCCCTTGAGCCACAGCGCCACTTCTAATTTTCTAGTGGTTAACTGGAGATAACAATCTCAGGGACTTTAGTGCTGGGCTGGCTTTGAACTGTGATCCTCAGATCTCAGCCTCCTGAATGGCTAGGATTACAGGCATGAGCCATGGTACCCGGCTCCCTAGATACTCTTTAGATTATGAGACTGACGCGTTGGCAACTTCCCTAGATATTCTTAAAGATGAAGAGCCTATCTATAATTAGCTGAGCCTACAATCTCCCTCTGCTATACATGAAAAACAAAATAATCCTACATCACCTCAATATGTATCAAAATTTCTGGTAATATATCCCTGTGTAAATCAATGGGGATCAACTGCCAGGCAGTGATTTTTTTTCACATGGTTATGGTAGGACCCACTGGGGGTGGCTAGGAGTATGTGTGGTTTAGAAAAGCAGATTCCTAGGCTATACTGCAGATCTATTAAGTCAGATCTGCATTTCAGCAACCAGAGTCATTAACTTCCTTTGCCTACTCATGTCTGTGAAGAACTGGGTGAGAGCCAGGCCTGTGGCCTAGTGGTAGAGTGCTTGCCTAGCATGCATGAAGCCCTGGGTTTGACACACACAGCAAAAGCTGGAAGTGGTGCTCTGGTTCAAGTGGTAGAACAATAGCCTTGAGAAAGCTCAAGGACAATGTCCAGGCCCTGAGTTCAATCCCAAGACTGGGGCGTAAAAAAAAAAAAAATAAAAAGAACTAGGTAAGAGGCTGTCTAGAGCCTGTCATTATGGCAGTAATGGAGAAACCAATGCCAAGATACAGATGACCCTGCAGCCCTATTTATCTGTGGACTCCACATGAACAGATGCACTCAACTGCAGATAAAAAAAATGCATTTTAAAAAAATTGCATCTGTACTGAACATTGTTTTTGTAATTTACTATTAGCTACTATAAGTAATCCTAAGATGATTTCAAGTATAGGTACAATGTGCATAGATGAGATGCAAATCCTATACCATTTCATCCAGGGGAGTTGAGCATCTACCGACTGTGGTGTCTGCAGGATGTCCTAGAACCAATGCCCATGGATCCACAAGGATCAAATGCTGTACAAAATCCCAACCTCTCCTCTCCCTGGTTAGAGAACCCTGCTCACCCTTCACACCTCTTTCTTGAAGCCCACCAGAGCTTGCCTTCCTTTTCTCAAAGCACTATTCTAGCGGCCCCATGTGTTACCGTCACAGCTTATTACAGTTTCTCCCTGGAGAAGTCAAGATGTTGCCCTGTCCATTTTCTCCTCATTGCTCTGCTCCTAACTAGAATGCAATACTTAACCAAACATGATAATAATAAAAGACATGGCAAATACAGAGCTAGGTCCAGACAGCCACCCTCCCCCGTGTCTTGTACATGCTGTCTCCCATGAAGATCAAGGTCTTCCAATGGCAAGGAAAACCAAGCTGATAAATCAAGATGGCAGCTGGCAGCTCCCACTGAGGCCCTCATCTTGTCAGAACATCTGCAGTGGAGACCTGCAGGCCATCACGTCTCCCTGTGCTCATGAGTTAGACGCTGTCAAGATCAGCAACAGCTGTACCAACACCCACTCATGACTGTCCTGGTTTGTTTAGGTGGAGTGTGTGAGAGTGTGAGAGTGTGTGTGTGTGTGTGTGTGTGTGTGTGTGTGTGTGTGTGTGTGTGTGTGTATGTGTGAATAACTTGCCCTGTGGTGGTTTTCTTAACTCTCACTTAGAGCAGGAATGTTATTTTTAGGGGGTGGAAGACACCAAAGGAGCTTACTTAGCAAATGAACCCAATCTGTTCCCCTCTGCATGCTTTACATGTGCGTGTGAAAATCCTCACAGCTGGCAGCAGGGACTTCTCAAATCCACTGGGGAGACACTCTATAAACAGGTTAGGGGCCAGGAAACAAAGACCACAGGATGACAAGTGTGCAAATTGACACTGGAACCAGTCAAGGATGGAGTGCTGACAGACACAAAACAATGAAGCCAGCCATTTGTAAGAACACCCTGAGCAAGGGGCAATTTTGCTCAAAAGTTTTATGAGAGGACATGACACCAGTTCTTTATGATCCTCGAAGCCTAGGGTATTTGCACTGGGCATTGTGTCCAAAGGACAGTGAATGACAATTCAGGACTCAAAGAGAAACATTGTCAGCCTAATTCAGCCCTCCAAATAATCAGCTAATTGAGTCAAAATAATCTCATCATGAAATCATAAATGCGTATGGCAAAAACACCCAGATTTCCTATTGAACAGACTTACACATCAGCTGTTCCGTCAAGATGATAATGAAACATCGGACAATTTGTGCGAATACGATGCCAGGGAGAAATACAAATTGGGCTCCTCCATCCTTCATGGAAATGAGAAGATGTTAAACTAATCAATTAGTTCAGCATCCCTGCCCCCACCACCCATCTTCGCATTAGCTCTCCTCTTCATGAAATTTCCTGGGAATCCGTCTGCTATTCTGTGATCACAGACAGTAAATGGAAATCAAGTTCTCTGTAGAACAGGGGAGGGACTTTACATTGTAATGTAAGATGAACTGATTAAGGGCACTTAACCTACATATAGTTAATTCTTAAGACCTCTAAGCAGAGTGGATAAAGTGTCCTAAAAGGAGGGAGCTCAGTACTGATCGCACAGGAGAAAAAAATGGATTCTAGCTCTCAGCAAACTGTTTTACTAACAATTACAGCAACCAGGATGGGTCTTTGTAGTGATATTCTGTTAGTGACAATGGGGCTTGATCTCCAGAGAGGTGAGGTGAGAGCATGCTTTTCCTTGCAGAAGCCAACTTACCCAAGCTGCCAGAGAAGCTGGACGCTGGTAGCTCACACCTGTAATCCTATTTGGGAGGCTGAGATCTGAGGACTGATGTTCAAAACCAGCCCCAGCAGGAAAATCTGTGAGACTCTTTATCTCCAGTTAATCACAATAAAGCTGGAAATAGTGCTGTGGTTCCAAGTGATAACATGCCAGCCTTGAGCACAAAAGCCAGGGACATTGTCCAAGCCTCCAGTTCAAATCCCAGGACTGGTAAACACACACATGTACAGTCATGTGCGCATGTGCACACACACACACACACACACACACACACACACACACGAGTGCACGCACACGCACACGCACACGCACACGCATACACATACACACACACACACACACACACACACACACACACAAAACACACACGATGCCAGGGAACTCAAGAAGGTATGCTGCCACACTGGAAAAGGACTGCCATCTCACGTAATATTTAGAGGACATATGTCACTAGAGTAAATAAACATCCTGCATTGGCCAAACTCAGGAAAGAAGCCTTAGAACTATGTGTTTCCTCTTAGAAATGCTAGAAGATTCCTTAAGAGATTTTCCTGGAGTGATTTACCTCTTGGTATCTTATTATCTTAGAAAGTTGAAAATGAAGACTTTTTTCAAACAAAAATTCAAGCAGATATCAGATAGCATGTTATCACATGTCACAAAGCTTCTGGAAAACTCTCCTGCAAATCTTGAGAGAGGGAGCATAGAAGAGGAAAGAGAAGGCTTGGTGGTATTTTGAAAACAGTTTAGATGATCAGAGTTCTGAACCACTGGGGTGCAACTGGTTAACACGAAGATGAGTCAGATGTACAGAGCTACCATCTCAGCTGATAACCAATCCATGTGTACACTGTGTCAATAAACAATTTCAACAAGTCTGGTGTGCAGCTTTCTGGTACATGAAAGGAAACTGCATCTACAGCCTTTTCAAATACAGGTGACTTTCTGCTTCCACAAAACAACGTAATGTGTCCACTAATGCTGTTGGTCCCAGGAAAATACACTGTGTGATACAGGCTGCTCCCTCGAGGCAATTTAGCACAGCGGGTAAGGGTGTAGACTCTGGTTTGAGACTTCCTGGGTTTCAGTCCTGGCTAGGCCACTTGCCAGGCGGTCTTGGGTGGGTTGCCTAATCTTTCTTTCCCTAAGTATTTAAAGGAAGAATAAAAGTGCTAACTTGATAGGATCTTTGTAAGAATGAAAAGGCTATCTGCGTAGACAGAAGGACTCACGACATACTGTAGCAGTTATCACTGGGACCTTTCATAAGGTACAGGTACTGTAATGAAAGTCTCAAGTTTTGAGATTTCTAACATTAAAAATAACCCACTTAAGCTCAGTCAATTTTTTAAGTACAGTTATATATCACTTACGTACAAGGATACATTTTGAGAAGCAAGCTGTCAGGCAATTCCATCCTTCTGTGGTCATCAGAAACTTTCCATAAACTAAGACAACCGCAGGGACATAAAGCAACACAGCTGACAGGACCACCATCAAATGTGCACTGTGATTAGCTGAAACATCACCGCACTGCGTGGGACTGGTATCAAGTTTGGGTTTTGCCTTTTTGCCAGTATTGCGACTGGAACTCAAGATTTGCACTTGGGACCCATGCCCTTTTCTTCCTCATGGCTGGTGCTCTACTCCTTAAACCACCCCTGTAAGCTCTGCTTTTTGTTGGTTTATGGAGACCGGATCTCACTGACTTTTCTTCCTGAACAGGTGTCAAACCTCAATCCTCCAGAGCTCAGCCTCCTAAGCAGCTAGGATAACAAATATGAGTCCATAACGTTTTCATTCTTTTCAGTCATTAAAAATGGCAAATGCTGGGGCTGGGAGTTTGGCCTAGTGGTAGAGTGCTTGCCTAGCATGCAAAAAGGCCCGGGTTTGATTCCTAGCTACCACATACATACAAAAAAAAAAGCCAGAATGGTGCTGAAGCTCAAGTGGTAGAGCTCTAGCCTTGAGAAAGTCCAAGGACAGTGCTCAGGCCCTGAGCTCAAGCCCAGGACTGGCAAAAAAAAAATGGCAAATGCTACCTGAAGCAGAAGTTAGATTCCTGGTCTCATAGTGGAGAGAGGTTTTTACTCTTATAAACTTTGCTACCCAAAGGTTTAATACATACTATGCTCGGACTGTGAACCCTGAAATTCATGCTTTGGAAATATAACCCTCAATGCCACAGTTTGGACATTTTTAGAGGTGATAAATGGATTAATGCTACTGCAGAAGAGCTTGCTCCGGGACCAGGTATTCTCTTTGACCATCTGCTTCCTGCCAGCTAAGGCTACAGTGGTCCTCACCATCTTAGAAGCAAAGACCAAACCCTTACCAGACACCAAACCTACAGCTGCTTTTGTTCTAGCAGCTTCTACCCTCTAGAACTGTATAAATCTCTCTTCAGTCTAAAGGATTGTGTTACAGCAGTGTGAAGCAGACTAATACACTGACATGCTGCTTACTATGGGGCATGTTTATACAGGTGTTAGAAGAGACATAGAAAGCAGATGAGCTGTTTAGTGAAGACAGGCCAACATAAGCCCACGGCAGCAGGCAGGAATAGAACTGGCCTAGTCTACACCCTGCTATGTTAAGGCCCAGGGTACACTCAGAATACTGGGGCTTCCAGAAGTTGGTGCTGTGTCCAAGCTAGAGAAAGAGGAAGGGGAAAGTACTGTCCTCACTGACATATGGGAATCATTTTCTCTGACAAGTGAGTTTCATTTTCCTCTTGCTATTAATTCTATTCTCCCACAAGCAACCCATCTATCCACAGCATTCCTTTTGCCCTAGCTCGTCAATACCAGATCTTTACGGACCTTTTCCGTCTGCGTAAGTCATAAGTTGGCCTTTCAACATCCCTAATGATAAACATTTTGACCCACATACTCTATTTACATTGCATAGCAACAGCCTCAAATTCCAGGAACTAAAATCTCAGATTCACACACACAAGAAGCCAAAATGATTCTGAAAAACATATACTTTCCATGAACTTCAGGCCCCATTGGAGAATCCTGCTGACCACAGCTGGTCCTGTTTTTTTATATACTCATGTGAGATTGTTCATAAGTCTTTCCCAACACATTAGAAGTATGGTTGTCTTTCCAGCACATTAAAAGTATGATTATCAGAAGATTAATTGGAAATGTGATAGTTAGCTCCAGTTACAAACCAATACTACTAAGTTTTCTGAATGAAATTAGTTCAGACAGAACCAGAAGGAATAAGCTAAGCCCAGAAAGTACTTGGGGACAACTGAATGCTTATACCAAGTGCCCTCTGCCCTAGGGACAGACCTCTTCATCTTTTTGTATCTCTAAAGACTAAAAATTTAAACCAACCTCAGTTCTATGCTTGAAATCTCCTTTAGAAGCCAGGTGTGGTAGTGTACACTTAATGCCAGTACTCTGGAGGCAGAGGCAGGAAAATCTCAATTCAAGGTCAGCCTGAGCTACACAGAGATTGTTATTATTTCAAACAATAAGAAACAACAACTTTATAGCTGGGTGTGGTGGCTCATGCCTATAATCCTAGCTACTCAAGAGACTGAGATCTGAGGATTGAGGTTCAAAGCCAGCCTGGCACTAAAGATGGAGAGACTCATCTCCAATTAACCATTAGAAAATTAGAAAATGGGAAGTGGGGCTATGGCTCCAGGAGTAGGGCAGTAGCCTTGAGCTGAAGAGCTCCAGGCCTAGAGTTGAAGCTCCATGACCCACAAAAAATAAATAAATAAAAGAGCAGTGTTCTTTAATTTCTTCCCATCGTTCCCTTTCTCCCTCCTTTCCTTCCTTTGTTAGTACTAGAGCTCAAACTCAGGGCCTCATGCTCTCAGGGTTTCATGCTTTTTCAACACAAGTCTGGTACTCTACTTGTTGAGCCACATCTCCACTTCCACTTGATTAATTGGAGCTAAGAGTCTCATAGGCTTTCCTGCCTTGGGGCTGGGTGTGGGGGGGAGGGGTGTTGAACCAAAGTAGCTAGGATTACAGGTGTGTGCCACCAGGGCCCTGCCCAATTTATTTAAAATGCTTGTCTATTTTCAAATTCATTTGCTTACACAGTCATCAGTTGTATCTGTAATGAACTAGTCTATATCATGTAATAAATAAAAGATGGAAAATAAACCTTTAAGAGAATTATTGGCCAGTATTGTTGAAATGCTCGAGAAAGAAAAAAAAACCTAAACTCTACATTTTGAAAGGAGCTGTAGCTCAAGAGGCAGAGCATCTACCCTGAGTAAAAACAGAGGGACAGCATCCATACCCTGGGTTCAAGTCCCAGGACTGGCACAAAAATTAAAACAGGCTCATCCTTTTTTTCTTTTTTTTGATTTCTATAGCCTGTAGTTATTTGACATTTGTAAACTAAAGAAGGAAAAGCAGAATGTTTTTCTCAAATGACTAGCGTAAATTTTCCAATGACTGACCTATTTCTACACTTTGTGTGGACATGGCTTGGTTTGAATTTTTATGAGTTGTAGAGCAGATCCAGAAATGACATGTGAATAATCTATAAAATCTGACCGTGATGTAGTATGTAAAATAAACCTTGCAGAAAGAATAAATACAGTGGATAATTCTAGCCCTGAGAAAGTCCCAGAATTGTCTTAATGTCTCATTTCCAGTGTGATTTTTATTTGCTATGTTATTTTTATATTTGTACATTTATTGGGGGATGGCAGAAAGAGTTGCCAATGGGGATATTTCATAGTAAGTAAAGCTGGCTTTCATTTTAGGAGCAAATTCTTCTTTTCTTCTCTTCTTTCCTTCCCCAGAGGCCCAAGAGGCTCATAAATAAACCCACAGTCCAGCAAGTCTCGAAGACACTAAGAGTACATATTTCATATGAATTTGCTGAGGCTGGTTTTATTTGAACAGCCTCATCCTCTCTGGGCCACATGTTCACAAGCCAAGTGAAATAGGAACTAGAATAATCAGATCAATGATAGAAACCAGTACCATTATCCAGCACCTAAACCTCACACTTCAATCACAACTTGTGTGGGAAATTGTTTTCTCCCTTTTATGGCTAGGATAGAAATACCAGGTAAGCAGCTGTTCCACAGGTAACTCCTGTAAGGCACTGGTGAGCAAATGTCCCATTTGGCCTCATTTTCCAAACCAAAATTTAAGATTGAAGGTCTAAAAGCATAAAGATGTTAAGCCAAATTCTGGGGGCTCCTAATCACTCAGGAATCTGAGATCTGAGGATCAAGGTTTGAAGGTTTGAAGCCTGGTGGGAAAGTCGAACCCATAATTACTAGTTAATTATCCAATTAGCCACTAAAAAGACAGAAGTGGAACTGGATAACTCAACTGATAAAGCATCAGTCTTGAGCAGAAAATATTTTTTTCATATATTTTTATTGTAATTAATAAAGGGTTATATGATATTTGCCAGATAGAAGGTGCATTAATTCACATACATTGATACCCTTTCACAGGTCTTGGTCCCCATTTCCCTCCCCACACTCCCACCCCTCATCTTGTTTTCCCCCCTTCCCTATCCAATTTCAAATAACCAAATACAAATATATCCGATATATCAGATAACAAAGTGAGATACTGTAACAATATGAGATAACCAAGGGACAGCAAAAGAGATGAGAGGTAACACAGTACATTAAGGAAAACAGGTAACATAGTACATTAAGGAAAACAATCACTCATTATATGGCTTTTGTTTCTATATCCTAGAGGTCCTTTCATTTAGCATCATACTATATGGCCTTATGTATCAAGGTTTTGTTGAGCAAAAAATATTAAGGGATACCACCCAGGCCCTGAGTTCAAGCGCTAGGACAGGTAGGCACAGGCATGTCCACACAAATGTTAGATCCAAGTGATTCCAGAAAATCTGAGGTATGTGGCCATCAGAGTTGTGACATGGTCCCTGTTATACCATCCCCAATCCCGACCCCAGCCCTGCTCAGACTTCTTGACCACATGGAAAACAGACAAAGCAAGCTGAGCTTCAGCAGAAAAGGAAGGAATCTTAGAACACACTCTGGAGCCATTTGGATCATGACATGAGAGGACAGAGAGGCCCTGGTGGCAGTGACAACCCCAGCCAGGGCCTGGAAGGGGAAGAATCTCATTCCATGCATATGAGCCCAAGAACTACCACAATGCAAGCCCCATTAAGCAACAATTTACAGAGACACTAATGAACTGCATTTCTTTTTCCTTTCACCATCCTTGACTACAAATAATCTCTGCTGTAATGAGTCTCCCAGGAGGTTCTAATATAGACATCAGAGCCACACTTGAACAAAAAGCCTCTTACAAAAGAACCAACCTCCTCCTCTAGACACTAAAGCAGTTTAATCAGCCACACATATTTCTTAAAACTCTCACATGAACTCTCAAGATTATGCAAATGAAATACTTCCCTTATTTCCATTCTTCATTTACATGTATATATGCACTGAGATCTATGCATGTATATATACATATTATATGTATATATACATTTTTTTTTAAATTTATTCACCACTAAGAAAGCCAAGCTAAGCACCTAGGGTTTGTCTAATCATCAACTCTCATCCAGTGGGTAAGGCCTTGACAATAGCAGATGCTTCAAGAGAAAGAACACAGCTCTTTGATCCAATTATACAATTATACAATGCGACCATGTTTACATTAGCAAAGGGAGGTAGACCAAATTACCTACCTACTTCAAATTAATAACCCCATTTCCCTCAATTATCTGGCAGGCAAGGTCTAAATAATCTGAGTAATTACCTCAATTCATTCAGACAGTATAGATTTGTCCTGGATGTCTAGAAGTCATTTTTTCCTTGCAGAACACTGCGACCATCAGCAAATATCACAATGTCCGGCAGCAAACTCAACACCAGCTTCGTCTGGAAGCGGAGTAAGCAAATTCTCCCCATTATCTGGCAGAGTAGAATTGATTCAACTCTTCAATAATCTAGGTTTGGAAGGTTTTGTGTTGTCAGTCTGACAAAAACTCATAGGACATACAATTTTCGAACTACAAAGTACTGAGTGGTCCACTGATATTCTAGTGCTTTCAATGTTCAGCTCCTCAAACAGTCTACATGTAAGAGCTCATCAAGCTAATATTAACCCTTTAAGATTTAAAAGACCCTATTAAGTTCAATGAGGTTTGAACAGCTATTTAGTAAAAAGCAAACCAGTGAGCCAGTCATTAGAAGCAGTGTGTCTGCCTACCCATACAGGATCATCAAAGGAGAGAGCCCCAAACCTAAATACTTGGGGTTCATATCCTAGATCAAGCTCTAGCTCAGCTGACTGTAAGACTGCCACATGGTCCCATGTCGGGGTCCTTCATCCCCAGTCCCTCTTGAGGAGGGATGGAAAAAACACACCCCAACCAGTCCAAGCCGTGAGAGGAGAGGGCCCACTGTCCTCCCGCACTCAGCCTTGCTTCTCCGGAGCACGAACAGAAACTCCACGCAGCTTCATCAAGACAGGAATCTTTTTCTCTCTAAAACTCCCCTCCTTATATTGGGTGCGGGAGCCTATCAGCACAACAGGTGGGCAGGATAAAGAAGTCCACTTGTTTCAGGTCTCAGCAGAACGTTATTAGAATAGCGTTACTCGGCCCCCAACATCTCCTCTTTTTATCTTTAAAAAGACAAAACTTATGTGGGGCTACCACCATATTAGATCGGCTGTGCCTGTCTTAGGTGTCTCAAGCTCATTAGTCTTCCCATCATGGGATCACCAAGTCCTTTTTACTTGGCTCCTGTCTTAGGTTGATAGGCTAATAGCTGGGACTTGCCTGTCTTTGACTACCAGCCGTCCATTTAAGCAAATCAGATCTGAGGGGATGCACCTACTTCCATGGGAGCAGATGCCTGTCTCATTAACACTTTCTGCGTTGACTTTGTTATCTTGATGTCTATTGCTTGCCTACAATCACCCAAAGTTAGAATATTGTGATTTGTGCACATAATTCCAGTCCTCACATTCAAAGCATCTGTAGGAACCACAGTGGCAAGGACAATACTTGCAGCAGTAAGGGCAGGAAAACACCAAAGTCTCTTTTACTGATGAGCGGGAAAGCATTCTCCTCCGCCGGTACAGGCACTAGCATATACTGAGTGGCTCTGACTACAACAGAGAAAATAGGGAAACATTCCAACATTAACTAAGAAAACATTCACACAAGCCATAGGGAATAGCAGGGCAATGGAAGAATTAGAGGAGTCTTCCAGTGTCCCAAACCCCTCCGACCCTCAGTGTCCTCATGTGCCCAATGCTGAAGATAAGGGACCCTGACTTACCGAGCACGTGCAAGGAGTCAATGAGATAACACATGCCCACACTTAGTTTCAGCACCTCATCTACTGTACTCAGCACTTCTATTTTAGCAACATTCTCTTTAATGGGGCTCCCGCACAAAGGAAATGCTCATATCCAAATCCTCTGACCCTATGATTGCCACTATATCCCACAAAAGGTGTGATCAAGGTATAGTGTATAGTTGAGAAAAGTAATTCGCTTGAAGTACTGGGAAGCGCGGGGGGGGGGGGGGGAGTCTAAATGTAATCACATTAACTGTTCTTTCAGCCAAGCAGAGTTTGCTTAGAGACACAATGGTGGCAAGAACATAGATGCCCAGGCAGAAGGCCATTCAATGAGAGGACAGGGCTGCAGCCATGAGCCCAGGAGTGCCGTCAGTACCAATAAAGAATGAAATCTTCCGCTGAGTCTCAAGACTCCACGTGCCTCTGCCATTGTGATCTTGCAGAACTGTAAAGGGATTTTCTCTGCTGCTTCACACTACCATGGCTGTGCTGATTGGTTACAATGGCCAAAGGGTAAGGAATTGCTCTTGTTCAACCACAGATGCCTTTAAAAGCTTTTTATGTATTTAATATGGATTATCTTGCTATTGCTGGTTTTTTGTTTTGGGGGGGGAGTAGTTTGCTTTAAACTACCTAGGATTAACAAGAAGGAAAAACTTATTTTTCAAAGTATCTTTACCATTAACACTTTCAAAACTACAGGAGAAAAAAGGACAGTATCTTTTTTTTACACTGACCAGGGGTAGGCAAAGTACAGTGAACGTACCAATCCAACCTAATACGAGTTTTAAATAAAGTCTTATTGGAGTTCACCTATGCTTGTCCATGTACACATTGCTACGGCTGCTTTGGCATTATAAAACTTTTGCAGAATTGAGTAGCTGTGACAGAGGACATTTTGCTCACAAGTTCCAAAGCTTTTACTGTCCTTTTCTTCATGAAAAAAATGATTGCCAGGTACCCCCATTTTCTACCTGGAAACTGACCTGGAGTCCCATTAGGTGACCTCCAAGACAACTCAGACAGGACTGCACTGAGCTGCCCCTTAATCTTTGCTTCTTTTTTAGATACAGAGTCTCACTCTAGTTTTCACTGGCCTCAAATTCCAAATGCCTCAGGCTCCCCCTCCTCAACAGAAATTCCAGGCCTGGGCCATCACATCATACCTGGCATCCCTTCATCCTTATTCCAGCCACTTTCCCCACTCTTAATTTTTCTGTTTATCACAATAATTTATTAGGACCATCTCTTTTTTTTTTAAAGATGAACACAACAGGGAGCAAGGAGTGGGTGTGAAACAGGCAGTCCCAAGAAGGAAGGGAAGTCTCAAGGCACAGTAAGGACACGTCTATCTCTGGAATATTTGGGGGAATTTCAATAGTCACCTTGGAAACTGGCTAAAAGAAACAGAAGCAGCTCTTCAAGACAACTACTTTGAGGTAGAAGATCTTCGCATTTCCTAGAGTTTGGTTGCTGAGGTTCAGACAATGAACAGGGAAAAGAGAACAAGGAAGTAAATGCCAATGAATGTGCTTGGCATTTATCCATTTGATTTTTGAGAGCTTTCTCTGGGTTGGGGGACTGCCCTCAACAGACATCAACAGTTTACACACATGTACACACACAGGCATACTTATGCTCATGTGCACACACACAAACACATGCACACAGCCTGCCTGATTAAACAAAAATAATCCATAAAAACCTGAAGCCATTCAAACTTAACAGGGGCTTAAAAAAAAGACAGGCCAGTGGTTTCATTCTTTGTCCTTCCCCCCCTAAAGCCCCCCCCACTGGCCCCCTGCTTCTGCTTAAATACAAGTACCTGGTAATTTGCTTGGTGGAATAAAATTGTACTGTCTGACAAGTGGGGCAATTTAGCACCCCATGTCAATTATGGATGCAAAAAAAATTTCAGAATCACTGAAATCTTCACACATGCGCACACCCGCACACACACCCCACAGACATGCCAGGGGCAGCTGGTCTTTGTCTTTTCACTCTGCCTAATGCAGAAGGCTGAACAGGACAGGTCTGCCTCCAGCCAACTCTGCAGCTCAATCTTCCTGTAGATGCCGGAGGGTTCAAGCAAGGCATGAGAAAGAGGGGAAACTAATTTATAAAATAAGTGAAATCTGCCCTTAAAAAAGAAAAACTGGGTAAGGAGGCTCCTTCTTATAAACCCAGCTACTGGATGGGGGTGGGGGCAGAGGTCAGGAGGATAGCCAAGGAAAGGCAGCACTCAGCGAAGAGTTTACGAGATCCCATTTTAACAAACAAGCTAAATATGGAGGTACACATCTGCAATCTCAGAAGTAAAAAGGGCTGGGGCTGTGGTTCCAGTGGTAAAACACTACCTAGCCATTGCAAAGCCCTGAGTATAAACCCTAGTACTAACAAAAAAATCGGGTAGGGAACCTATTGTACGAACAGGGAAAGGAAAGGCTTTCAAGTACTCACAACCCAATTCCCTAAGTGTTCTCCACAGGGCTTAGCCTTCCCTGAAGACAGAAAGGAAAAAGCAAACCCATACTTAGCTCTCATTTCCATGAGTAAGCCTTTAAATGGCCATCACAGTGCTACTCTCAGGCTCTGCATTTTATTTTGTCAGAATTGAGAACTGAATTCAAAGCCTCACATTTGCTAGGCAAGTGCTCTACCACTTGAGCCAAATTTGGGCTTTTAATTTGCATTTTAGATAAGAGTCTGCTTTTGTCCTTGCTGGCTAGCACAATAATCCTCTTGGGCAGACAGAATCAGAGACATGTGCTACCATGCCCAGCTCCATGCTCTTAACTTTTCAATGGCTCCTCAGCAGTCAAACCCCAGGCCCCACATCCTGTACATCTCCTCACATTCTCCAGCCACTGTCTGCCCTGGATAGCCTGCTCGTAAAGAACTTGATCCCAACTCACCAAGAAACCAAGGTTCCTGTTGCAGAATTTACATTTAAAAATGGAGGGCATTTTGGCCAGGTGTGGTGGCTCATGTCTGTAATCCTAACTACTCAGGAGGCTGAGCAAATGGAAGGTCCTCAGTTCAAATCCCAGTATTGTCAATAAAACAAAAGCCAAATATCATATGTTTTTCTTTTTTTTTTTCTTTTTTCTTTTTTTTTTTTTTTGCCAGTCCTGGGCTTGAGCTCAGGGCCTGAGCACTGTCCTTGGACTTTCTCAAGGCTAGAGCCTTAGCACCACTTCCAGCTTTCTTCTATGTATGTGGTACCAAGGAATCGAACCCGGGTCTTCATGCATGCTAGGCAAGCACTTTAACCACTAGGCCAAACTCCCGGCCCCCATCACATGTTTTTCTTAGATGTAGAATCTTGATTTTTTTCCCCTAAAGACATGAAACTAGGAGGGGGACTACTAGGAAAGAGAAAGGGGACTAGCAGGAGGGGTGAAAGGAAACAAAGGAGAGGAATTGGGGGGTGGCTAAATGATCCAAGTACATTAGTTACATGTATGCAAATGTCATAATAAAATCCATTATTTACAATTAATATATGCTAATAAGAAAGCTTTTCAAAAACGAGTCCCTGAATCCAAGAAACTAATGATAAAATTGAGGAATTAAAGCAAAAGAAATACATAAAGTCTAACCATTATAACACAATGATTTAAAGAACATCTTAAATATTAAACAAAGGTTATGAAAGCAATTAGTTTAAAACCTCCCACATGCAAAAAAATAATACTTTAAAAACCAGTAGGCAGAATGCATACAACCCAACAGGAAGGGGGAAAAAAGGACTGAAACAGCTATTTACTTCTCAAAACAAAAATGATGATCAGATTTTTTTGAAAAAGTTAACCCTTGCTAGTCCGCAGAGAAATGCCAGGTTGGGGAGAAGGACTTAGGGAAAGGAGCTTTGTGGCCAGTGAAGGCAACTGATTGCTAGCACATTTGCCTTTCTGGAAGGCAGCTGAGAAAAAGACCTGTTCCTCCTCTAAACTAGTCCTCCTGGGACACCGTAAAGCCTTCAATAACCCCCCAAAGCATGAATAAAAAGCAGCCCTGTTATTGCTACAACCACTAGCACTGTTAATCCATCTGTCTGCAAAGTTGGCAGCCACCAACTCCTCCTGCCCCTGCATCCCCTCCCGTCAAGAAGCAGTTCCATTTCTTACAACACTGATTCTTGGCTGGCCTTGTGGCCTTCCCTGACCCATACAATGTTGGCAAGGAGGCAGCAGGCCCAGGCCTGGGCTCCACAAACAGAGGCTTCCACTTAGTCCTGTGGGATCCAGCTCTGGATATGAGACACACAGACAGGAAGAGACCACTTGGAGGATGGCTGAGATGCACAGTCACACTCTGCATCAAGGGTCAGACATGCTTAAGAGCCATCATGGCCTTCTAGCCAAGCTCTCAGCTGTCCTATGGGTGGCCCTGGCTGACACCACACACAGAACTGCCCTGCTGAGCCCACAGGGTTATGACAGGTCAGTTATACCTCAAGCCACCAACTTCTGGGTATGCTGTAACACAGCAAAAGATAACTGAAACTCCACATATTTAGTTCTGCTAGCCACCGAGTATCTAACCAAGTCAGGACACAGTGGTCACAAGATGGTGCATATACACAGAGGCTGAATGGTGACTTAAGGAGATTGCTATTGGGGATCAGTCATGAAGGCCAGATGAGGAGGACACAGTGACAGACCTGACGATCAGTTCTTACTTTTTACATTTTCATCTTATTTACTGGGGCTTGAACTCAGGGCCTGGGCTCTGTCCCTTCACTTTGTCATCAAAGCTGGTATTCTAGCAACTGACCTACAGCCCCACTTTCAGCTTTTCGCAGGTTAAGTGGAGATAAAGAGTCTCATGGACTTTCCTGCACAAGGCTAGATTCAAGCCATGATCTTCTGATCTGAGCCATCCTGAGTCACTAAGGTCAGATCCTACCTTCACAGAATGGACAGAATGTGCTGCAAACAGCTCTTAATGTGACAGATACACCCAAAAAAAGGTGGCTGGGGCCAGGAGTTTGGCCTACTGGTAGAGTGCTTACCTAGCAGGTATGAAGACCCAGGTTCGATTCCTCAGTATCACATATATAGAAAAAGGCAGAAGTGGTGCTGTGGCTCAAGTGGTAGAGTGCTAGCCTTGAGAAAGCCCAAGGACAATGCTCAGGCCCTGAGTTCAACCAAGGACTGGAAAAAAAAAAGGTGGGTGAGGATTTCAGATAGGACGAGACCACAGCCACTGTCCACTCCTGAAGCTAATGGTTGAGGCAAGAAGCCAGAGAAAGGGTGAAACTGAGGGGGAACCAAAAGACGCCGGAAAGAAGAACCAGCAGGCATAATTAAGCATTGGGAAGGAATTAATGACAAAACTGATTTTTTCCATGTAGGGGGGGACAAAAAACAAAAGGCCAGCAGCTGCATCTCTCTATGGAGATGCCATACTGCTCAGAAGCCCAGCTATCCCCAATACAGTTGTCCCCCATCCAGACAGCTGCCATACTTCCCCCCACTCCCTGCCTGTACACCTGAAGTGACCCCTGTTAAAAGTCTGACCTCCCCGCTTCCACCCCTTCCCTTCCCTCTTCTTCCTGACTCACCCTCACCAGTGTAAGCAGTTCTGTAAGAGGGTCTCCAATGCCCAGAGCTAAGGGAGCTTCAGGGAAAACTCTAAGAAACAAAGCCAACAGGGGGCACAGTGCTCTCGAAGGGAAGCTGGAAAGTAGAAATATAACAGAGGTAAATGTATGTCAAGAACCTCACACAACAGTCGGATGCTGGTGGTTCATGTCTATAACCCTAGCTACTCAGAAGGCTGAGATCCGAGGACCCAGGTTCCAAGCCAGCACAGGCAGACAAGTCTTTAAGACTTTTATCTCCACATAACTGCCAAAAAGCCAGATGCACAGCTGTGGCTCAAGTGGTGGAGTACCAGCCCTGAGCACAAAAGCTAAGGGACACGCCCAGGACCTGCATTCAAGCCTGAATATGAACACACACACATACACACGCAGCTCAAAATGAGGGGAATCCAAGTCAAGCATAAGGAAGAAAGGAAAAAGGAAAGAAATGGAGGACTGAGCAGGAAACAGAGTCACCAAGGCCATAAGCTGTCAAAGAACACTCTTCCTTGTCCCCAGTATGTGACATTTCAGCAATACCCAGTACAGATCACATTTTACAGGCTGGGA